>NC_041387.1:455414001-455465514 GCF_002162155.2 Triticum dicoccoides | reverse complement strand
GAAGGGGGAAAACTGCTCTTGCAGGGCCACAGGGGATGTAACCTCAAACGGGGCATTGACCATCTCAGTAGTGGTCGTGAGCGTATCAGGGGTCGGCTCGGTGGCTGCCTACATCTTCTTGGAGCTCTCTGTCTCGTGGGGATCAGCCTTCGTGTCTGGTCCAACATCGGTAGATCTTTGCCTGGTTCTCCTTGGTCCATCATGAAAGTGACGAATACTAGGAGACCACTGAAAGGAAAACACAATTGCAATGACAATGAAACAAAAAAGAGAGTGACGATTGGTTATTGCTTTGCAAAAGTTCTTTTTTCTTCTGAAGGAAAATATACCAACATCACGAATCCGCTTACCTTCCCTTCGTTGGGAGAGAAGAACAGTGGCAGATGCGAGTGTTGGCTTTCTTCAAGACGACGAGGGAGAAGGGAATTCAACGAAGAGTGAAATGATGGTTACTTCATCCGTCAAACTTAGACTGTGGGGAGGTGGGGTTTTGTGATACGACGACTCGTTACTGCCGCGCTACGGCCAGGGTGACTCTCCGCCTGCATACTGCCTTCTAATTTGGTGGATGGCATCTGGGCCCACGTGCTGCATGGCCCACATGTCGGTGAACAAAAGTAAAACAACATTCAGTAAAGGGAGACATTTCGATTGCCTCAGACGAGCTAGAAGCGGTAGTGTATCCACTCTACTAGTAGTAATTGTATTTCTGGGTAGTTGTAGAGTGTCTCCACTACACTAGTACTGATTTTTTCTCTGGGACCAAGATAAAACAGCCCATCCACCCTAGTAAATAATAAAATCAATTCAAAAGCCCATATATTTACTTAATGAGAGGCGCTACCCAGCACACCGCCCCCAAAAAAACTTAGGTGCTCTTCTTCCTCCTCACTCCCACCCACCTCACGTCAGATTGCTCCACTCGTACCACCAAATTCCTCACCTCACTCCTACAGAAAACCCAAGCTCCCCTTCTTCCTCACTATTACAAAAAAAAACCCAGCTCTCCTTCTTCTTCACTCGCGCTACAACTAGGCTCGTCATTCGTTACTCTGCTCAAATTCATGAGCTCGATGCGACGCCCTCGAGGAAAATGGAGTCGGCTGACCCCAGCGCCAAGAAGATGAGGCTCCTGCCAGTGGCAATGCCTGTTGTAGATCCCGCACCCGGCAGCGCGGGGAGAAGTGGCAAGCCTTCCCCCATCGGATCCCAGGAACCCGTAGAATCTCAGTGGATTGCATCAGCGATCTCCCGGACGCCATCCTTGGGGAGATCATCTCGCTTCTCCCCACCAAGGATTGCTGCTGCACCCAAGTCCTCTCAATTTGGTGGCACCCTCTATGGTGCGCCATGCCCCTTAATCTCGGTTGTCGTCAGCTATCTGTCTTTAATGATTTTGAACTCCCCAGAGCCATCATCTCCTCCCACCAGGGCTTCGTTTAAAGCCTCTGCATCCTGTCATGCTAACTGAGCAAGCATACCATGCTCTGCACGGTGGATGCCTGGCTGAAATCCCCTGAATTCACAAAACTACAGCTGCTTGAGTTATTATTCCCCAGGAAATCATCTACCAGATACCGAATGCCATGTACTTGTGCCCTCAGCACCGATGTCCATCTCGCGGTTTTCCTCCACTCTCCACCCCGCCACCTTTGCGCTGTGTTACCTACCAGACAATCTGGTACTGAAACCTTCGACTCCCATTTCTCAAAAAACTTACGCTTGTGCGGGTTCGTATATCGGAGGCCTCATTGCACAACATCATCCACTCCAGTTGCCCTCCTCTGGAGTGCTTTGTGCTTGTTTTCACAGTTAGAATCGGTTGTCTCCAAATAAAGTCGCCTAACCTTGTAAGGATTGGAATTTCTTTCGACGGAAGGCAGCTCATCATCCAAGATGCCCCTTCACTTCAAAGGTTGATCCTTGATTCTAGTTATTCACCGTCGCAAATAACCGTTATCTCTGCGCCTAAACTGGAGACCTTGGGTGTAATACATGATCTTTGTGCTCATTTCAAGATGGTGTTTGGCTCCACAGTTATTCAGGTATTGTATATTATCATCTACACTTGTAACTATAAGCCGCATTTGAAATTTCTAGGCATAAGTTATATATCTTGGAGTACACATTTTGTACTAATATTGTGTTCTATGCTCAATGAAGAGTTTCTCCATGGATAGCCTATCAATGGTGCTGGATTCTGTCAAGGTCTTATATATCCAAAATGAATATTTTTGATCTAAACAAGATTATTGGCATACTGCAATGCTTTTCATGTTTGGAGAAGTTGTATATAAAGGTGATAATTTCACACACATCAGAAGCCCGCATATAGTGTACTAGAATTAACCATTCAATTGTTGCTCTTTCGACACTCTTTTTTTAGACCTTAACTATTTTCAATCTTCATGTCTCTTTAGGCAACACGATAGGGTAAGATAGTTATAACCAATCGGTGGATTCGTAAGCACCGGGATTTTTTCACTTCTCATGACATTCGATTGAAGACAATAACGCTGGAACGATATGTAACCAACCATGCAAACACTAGATTTGTCAGATTCTTCCTGGTGAATGCGAGGTTACTATTGTCCATCAGGCTTAAGTTTATCAGCATCATGGTTTTGACGGATGGGTATGTCAAAGAGAAAAAAAGGAGTTTCAGGTGGACAAAAGAGCTTCTGAACGTACCGGGCTTCTATTTACAACATCTTGTGGTCATAATCTAGTAAATTTTACGACCCGGATGTTCATTCTGTGGACCTGACCGATCCATTTGGCTGTGACTGCCGAAAACAGTGCTGGAATTAGATGTTGTTGCCCTTTTCAATCTAGGTTTTATCTAAACCTAATGAGCAATTAACCCTCGTGCTTTTGTACAGTTTGTAAGCTAGAGTTAGATGTTGTTGCCTTTTTCAACTTGGCTATGACAGTCATATTTTCTTTGAAACAAGCCAAATGGCTTGCCATTCGTTTAATTAAGAGTGAAATATTGTAAAAATCCCAACCAAGGGAAATAACATCACTCTTGTCGATTGCTTGAGCTCACTGTGCATTACAGCACCCAAGTGATTAGCCCCCACCAGCATCCACAAAATTATTTTGAACTAGCACACCAAATGGGCTGTAAATTTTCATAAGAAAGGCTGCGTGACCATGACAGATTTGGATTTTGACATTTGGGACCCACGAGGAAAAAGCCTATCCAAGTTGGTGTCGACTTACTAGCTAGTCAACAAACAGTTTTGGCTACCAGCCGTTGGATTGACAACCAACATCTGTCGTGTATCTTCTATCTCTTGTCTTCTTCCTCCAGCCGCCCAAACCAAACCACCCCGTCAGTTCCGCCTGCTCCCGCCTCCCACGACTGGCTGCGCCTCCGCCGCCCTACCGTGCCCTCCAATGTTGGCCAATCCCTCCCTCTATTCCCCCACACGTCCTGTTATTTTCTGGAAACATCAGCCCCAACACGTTGCCGCACCCGAACCAGTCAACCCTCGTACTCCCCTCCGCCTACGACTGGACCGGTGCATCTTCCACGGCTCCTGTTCATTCCATCTGAGGACTCACCGTCGGCCTCCGCCTTGGTTCAATCGCCATGCGTGGTGCGTCGCCCTCTTGTGTTGTCAATGTCGTCAACAACTGAGAGGAACAAGGAGATGACTGTACGTGGAGAGGATGATAGTAGGGATCCACCCGGGTCATGGCAGTACGCAAGCAAGTGTCTCGTTATTACAAGCCCCCAAAAATGGTTCCTCCTAATGGTTGGACATCTGGGGCCCACGCCATTGTTAAGGTAGTCAATAAACTAGCGAACTACACAACGATTGACTGACACCAGGGACCCAGCAGGTCGTGCAGTTGATATTTACTTTTTTTGTGGAACAAGCAGTTGTTATTTATACTAGTTTTAGAGACAGATCAGGGTAACAACGGGGTTGTGCGGGGGTTGTGGCCCGTCTATCCAGGGTTTTATTTATGTTTACTAGATCATGAGCCCAGTTGTGTTTTTTTCTTGCTGAAAATGGCTAGCATAGTTCTACTTTCTTAAAGAAATACCCAACCGAGGCTTACTTGCTTTGTCAGCCCTGCTGGGCTACAAATCTTTCAAGACGAGGAGAGTTTCATTCGGCTTGCTCAGAAAATGGGCTATCAGTAATGAGAAATGGGCTACACATTTTTAAACCACATCAAACTAGGAATTAGTTTCATTTTTTTTCATTTCAAGATTTAAAATTCCATTGATTTTTATGCATGGACAATTATTTGGATTTTATATTTATATAAATTTAATTTTCAAATTAGTTTGAATGTGATTCAAAATTTTGGGATTAAAAACAGTTGACCACACCGAAATATGCAAAATTTCGTATAATTTTTAACCGTGGCCACAATATGGGACGTAAGACTAACAAAAATAAGGTGGGCAAGATCCTTAAGAATTAGCAAATGGGTTGTGAATCATTAGAAATAATGGTAGATGGGTTGTATGCTGTTTTCCACACATTTGAGGCTGACTTGTGCGCCTACTATAGGTTGACGCGTACGCTTTCCTAAGAAAAAGGTTGACGCACACGCAACGCCGTGTCAACTTAGTCAACACACAAGAGCATTGAATATTGGATGTCCATCCAATGACCGTCGTGCTTCTTCAATCTCTGCTATTCCTGCTCCAGCCGCTCAAACAAGCGCTGTCGGGACAGCCTCTCCCTCCTCCCACGGCTGGCTATGCTGCCGCATAGGCCTCACCGCCCCACCGTACTCCGATCGCTGGCCTAGCCATCCCGCTACTCACCCACACCTGTTGTTATTCTCCGGCGACGGCAGACGAACCAGTAAACCCTTGTACCCCCCCTCCACGTGGGAAACAACTACCGAGTCTTCACTGGCTCTGTGTCGTTCCCTTCCTAGGCTTCGCCATCGTTCACCGCGCTGGTACTCTCGTCGGGGCGTGGTCAACGTGGTCAAGGAATGACATCCATCGGAAGTGGACTATACATGGAGAGGCTGATAGCTGGGTCCACGGCCACACACAAGGAAATGCCTCCTTATTAGGCGCAAAATTGGAAGTGCAACTAATACCTGGGTGGTTTTGATAATTCTTAACAACAAATAGTTCATTGAACAAATTCTCTTTCAAGATGATCATTTCAGAAAGATGAATGATTGGCACGACATGGACTAGAGATGTGGACCCCTCAAAATGCTAAGGACACACATTGGCAACAAGCTCAAGGCTCTACATTTTTCATTTAAGTGATCCAAGATCACATTGAGTCGATAGAAAAGCCAATACTATTAAAAGGGGATGAGGAATTGCTTAATGGCTTACTTGCTCAAAATGCTTAGTGATATGCTCCAAAACCCTCAACCACTTTCTCATTTCCAAATATGTCCTAAACCTAAAAGTCAAATTCGGCCCCACCAATTTGATCTACCCGGCGCCACCGAGTTTCATTTGACATAGCCACTGCCACAAACCCTAGTCACTTCGGTTTCACCGATAGGGATCTTGGTCTCACCGAGATGGGATTGCAAACTCCATGTTTCCTTTTTGTAACATTTCGGTCACACCGAAATGGGTGAATCGGTCCCACCGAGTCTGCAATGCAAAATCCCTGTTTCCTATTCGTAACACTTCGGTTCCACCGAAGTGAGCGAATCGGTCCCACCGAGTTTGCCTGACCAACTCCCTGTGTGTCTATTGCTGAAATCAGTCCCACTGAGTTCATGCGATTGGTCACGCCGAGATTATGTTATGCCCTAACCCTAGCATATCGGTTCCATCGAGATGACTATGTCGGTCCCACTGAAAAGCCTAACGTTCATATTTTGACCTGAATCGGTCTGACCGAGTTTTACCATTCGGTCTCACCGAGTTTGGGAATCTGTGTGTAACGTTAGATTTTGTGTGGAGGCTATATATACCCCTCCACCCACTTTTCATTCTTGGAGAGAGCCATCAGAACGTGCCTACACTTGCAGCATTCATTTTCTGAGAGAGAACCACCTACTCATGTGTTGAGACCAAGATATTCCATTCCAACCACAAGTATCTTGATCTCTAGCCTTCCCCAAGTTGCTTTCCACTCAAATCATCTTTCCACCATAGCCAAATCTGTGTGAGAGAGTTGAGTGTTGGGGAGACTATCATTTGAAGCACAAGAGCAAGGAGTTCATCATCAACACACCATCTATTACCTTTTGGAGAGTGATGTCTCCTAGATTGGTTAGGTGTCACTTGGGAGCCTCCGTCAATATTGTGGAGTTGAACCAAGGAGTTTGTAAGGGCAAGGAGATTGCCTACTTCGTGAAGATCTACCCTAGTGAGGCAAGTCCTTCATGGGCGATGGCCTTGGTGGGATAGACAAGGTTGCTTCTTCGTGGACCCTTGGTGGGTGGAGCCCTCCGTGGACTCGCGCAACCGTTACCCTTCATGGGTTGAAGTCTCCATCAATGTGGGTGTACGATAGCACCACCTATCGGAACCACGCCAAAAATCTCCGTGTCAACATTGCTTTTGCTCTATGCAAACTCTTCCCATTTACTTTCTTGCAAGTTGCATGCTTTATTTTCCGCTGCTCATATACTCTTTGCATGCTTGCTTGAATTGTGTTGAGATTGCTTGAGTTGTGCTAAGTTGCTAACATCTGCCAAGAAATAAAATTGGGAAAAGGTTAAGTTTTTATTTGGTCAAGTAGTCTAATGTGACAGCCTGATTTTTGGCCCTTTCTTTTTTTTGTTTTTTCGAGGTTTTTGACCGAGTTTTCTTTTTCCGTGGCTTTGTGGTGTGGAAACTAAAGAAGATGCCCTCTTCTTTGCTTCCAGAGTGGCTTACCATTCCCAAATCCTTCCCTAGACCCTGTCATTTCCATCCTAGCCCAAATCCCAATATTCTTTTTATCGAGAATATTCCTTTTCTATTAAAGGAATAACCCAATTGCCCTAGGTTGTGAAGCAACCTATATTTCCATCACTCCAAAAATTCCCATATAATTCTCATAAATTGTGATCAAATATGGCAAAACTTTTCATTGCCATGTTCAAAAATAATTCCCCAATATTCCATTTCCTATTCTGCCCTGAGTGGCAGTTTGTGAAGGAAGTGTCATTTATATTTCTTCTAGTGCCTCCCAACCTTTTTGGGCATGTTTATATGTCCAAAAAATTGCCCCATGCACAAGTTCAAATTTATTTACCTAGCCAATCTTCCTCAGTGAATTTTCAAAGTTTCTGTCAAACAGAAAGCTTTGTGAAGGAAGTACTAGCTGGGAGTACCCAAATGAGTTGAACTTTTGCACACTCCTTAATGTTCTCATATTAACCCCTTCTACCCATTTGCAGCCCATCCAATTATCTATGTGAGCACATGAGAAAATCTTTGTTTCTGGCAATATTTTCAGGTTGTGAAGCAAGTATATTTTATATTGCTTCAAAAATCCTTATAAATTACCAGATCATTCTTATACCCATAAAACATCTCTCCAGCCATTTTGGCATCATTTCATTGAGCCATCTGACCACCATAATTATTCCAAGTTTCTGGTCAGCAGAGATGTTTGTGAAGCAAGTGCTATTTTGGCTTGTCCATTTAGCATGATCTTTTTACAGCATCATCTTATGACCAAATGACTAAGCTTTGCCCAATTTAAGCCCAAGTTGACACTCCATGTGAGTGCATCTTGCCGATCTTCATTTCTGGACCAAGTATGCAGTTGTGAAGCAACTGCAGTAAATCTTGATCCATTTACCCTCCCAACCTCCAGGATCATAGTCCCTCCATAGCTAAACATCCCAGACATGTTGTTTGGCCTCCAGAAATTCCCTGTTGATCACATTGATCTGGTAAAGTTTACTGCAGTAAACTTCAGCAGTTGATAACCATGTAACCGTAGCCTGTTTAACCTAGTTACCACTATAGATCAAACCTACCTTGGAGGAACTTACCACTAGACAACGTTTTGGGCGTTGTAGAGCATTGAATGCCCAGGTTCACGTGGTGACCACGCAGCTGGCATGCCTGTTGGCGCGCTCTGTGTGCAGTGGCCGCGTCCAGAGCACTGTTTGTGCTGGACCAGCTCCTCCTCTCGTCGTCTTAGAGCCCGTGATCATGTCCAGCGTGTTCCCCGTGTTGTCGCCGTTCCTCTGGACCCCTCTCCCCCTCCGTCCGCTTGCTCACCGACGCTCACCGCCACATGAACACGAGAGCATAGTGGAGTTTTGGATCTTCCCGTCGCCGTCGTCTTCCTCCTTGCGCCCCCTTGGCCTCCTCTGCCTCGTGAGCTCTCCCTATGTGTCGCCATCGCCTTCCCCCGAGCCCATGCGTGAGCACACGCATCCACGGCGCCAGACACGCGTCCACGGCGGTGCCAGCTCGGCCTCCCTCGCCCGCGGCTATTTAAGCCATCCCCGAGCCCTCCCGAGATCACCAGCAGCCTCCCCGCTCTCCTCTAGCCCCGCCTAGCCACTAGCCCGAGCTCTTGGAGCACTCCCTGCCCACCATCGCCGCCTTGTCCGCCATTGGGCTCAGCTCGAATCCGAGCAGCCCCGAGCTCGTCCCCTCTCTCCACCACCACCAGTAGGCCTCCACCACTCCGGCGAACCTCCCTGCCCTCTCATCCTCTCGCCGGAGCTCCTGTTGCCATGAGCCCCCATCTCCACCCGAAGCCCCTCCGCCGCGGCTCCCTGTTCCATTTGCTCCGTGGTTCTCTGGCGTGGGCAGACCCAACAGGCGGGTGCGCCTCGCCGTCCTGAGCACTCCGGTGGTCCGACCTCCACCGGAGTCGACTAGGCGATCGCCGGTGCCGGCGACCCCTCCCTCTGTTCTACGCCCGCGTCGGGGAAGAAAAAGAAGAAGTGGGAGGTGGGCGTTGACTAGCGCGTGGGCCCCTCGGCCCCACTTGTCAGCGGGTGGGTGCTGACCCAGTCAGCGCCAGGTGGATAAGTGACAGGCCCCACCCGTGTGACCCGCACACGTCAGCCATGCCACTGTTCTTTTGGATAAGGTGAAAACGTATTTCCCCAAATGCGCTTTCACTTTTTCTGTTCAGGCCCCTGGTTGAACATATTTTCATTACAGATGGGTCCCTGGCAGAAAAACTTCCATATCTTTTTATCCGTAACTCCGTTTGAGGTGAATCCAAAGCCCACTTCTTCGTTTCATCGAGCCCATTCTGTTGGTCGCACTTTCACTATGGTTGGACACTGTGAAAATGACCTTTATGCCCTTGCCCTTATTCAACCCCCTCCGATAGAGAACGTTTTCCGGTGAATCTTTCCGTGACTTCACCGCACTTCTCCCCGGTGCCTTCTTCATCCCCAGGCAAGCCAAAATACCACTTGCATGATAGTCATGCAGTAGCCATGATTTTCAACTTGAATATTTAATAAATGTTTGCTTGTTGAAAAGATGGTTATCGTTGTTCCGGTAATGTTCAGATTTGCATGTTCACTTTTGTGCTATGTTGTTTTGTACTCTGTGATCATGTTATACCTGCTAGTATTACCTTTCATATGTTTATGCTTGTTAGTAGTACATGTTGATGTTGGAGATGGTCATGCTAGTCAGTATGCCATGCTCGGTGAATATGAGTTATTGTTGATAGGGTGGAAAGTTATGTGATACTCTCACGATGATGTTGATATCATGTTCATGCATTTTATCATGGCTCAGCATATTTGCATTCAAGTTAACCGGATTAAATTGAACTTGAAAAACTGTTGGCTGAGTCATGGTGCCACTGAATCGATGCTGACCAGTGCAACCACGCTTACCGGTATGGGACGGTCCTAACTGGGTGTATTGTTGTGCCTCTCGCCGGTGCCTCCAATGAGGGAAGGTTATGGGCGCGCGCTACCCTGATCAGGTAGGCGGAGTATAACCTTGTGTGCCCGTAGTTGTTATAACCGGCGGATCCCCGTGTGGGATCGTTTATGTTTTGGGCCACGACGGTGGTCGTTGTGTCTGGAGGTAGGCACGGGGCCACCCATGACTTAGCTCAGTGAGGAGTGAGTCGGAGTGGCCGGGAGAGTGTCATGACAGTAGATCGGTTTTGTCAGAACGCCGTTGGTCCACCCGAATGGGAGTGCGAGGCCATGGGTTCCGTAGTGTGGGTACAGTGTACTAACCTCTGCAAAGTGTATACTAAATCTATCGATAGCCGCGCCCGCGGATAAGGGCCCATGTCAAGAGAAGGTCACACCATGAGTCAACAGTAATAAGGATAATGTGCTTAATAACAGTGAGAAAAGTGGGTTGTGATCGTCGTAAGGATCACGGTCCATGTATTGGTCGGGTTGTGATCGCCGTAAGGATCACGGGCCAAGTGTTGGTCGGGTGGTGATCACCGTAAAGATCACGATGGTATTGAGGATACCGAGTTGTTGTATATTCGTGATGTTGGATGAGAGTCATGGGCAAAGGTCAAGCTCCATGTGGTCATTTAACGATTACTACGGTATTGTTTATACCAAGCTTGATTTGATCCTGAGATGATCGTGTGATGTCCGAGGTTGGTAAGTGATGCATATGTTGTTTACGAGGTAACCCGAGCAGAATAAATGGTGCATGATAGTGTCATCATGTTGCATGCTAGTATTGTTGGATTAATATGTTCATGTTGAGGTAGATGTATCATGTTTATGTTGGTCATGCCATGTTGCTATGATGATATCATGATAATTCCTGTTTGACCTATAATTGCCATGTTGTTGTCTGTCTTGAATGCTTCTGGTTTATTGTTAGCTTGCAAGTACATTCAATGTACTGACCTGGCGTGTCATGCCAGTTTGCAGGTCATGCCGGATTTGATTGCTTGCTTTTCGTGGTTTCCGTTCATGCGAGCTAGGATAAGCGTTCCAGCCAGACTCCCTGCGGAGTGGAGTTCACCACCTTCATCGTTGTTCCGCTGCTAGAATTATTCCGCTGCTTCGAGTTGTTCTGCGGCTTGCATGGAGCAATTGATGATGGCATAGTGTCGCCGTGCCGATGTTATTCATTGTAATATCGGAGACCTTGTATTCATATTCGTGTAATAATAGAAAGCTAGTTTGTTCTATGCTAAGAAGTGACGTATTCTAGAAGACTTCTCCTTGATCTCTGGGCTGGAATACAGGGCGTTCCAGTTTTCTCTGAGCCAGGGTGCCACATCTAATCACCCCCCTCTAGATATACTTTCGATCTTACAAGTGGTATCAGAGCTTTGATCTCCATTTTCCTTGATTTCCATAGCTTTGGTGATCATAGCCTTGGTTTCACAACCTAGGACTGTATGGCGTCTAGCGAGGGAAATTACCACCGTAGAGGTCCTTACTTTGATGGTTCTAATTTTGCTAGTTGGAAACATAAAATAAAAATGCATATTCTTGGACATAACCCCACCTTTTGGGTATTGTGTATATTGGTTTGCAAGGTGAATTCTTCGATGGGAGAGAACCAAATCGTGAAGC
Source organism: Triticum dicoccoides (assembly GCF_002162155.2). Classification (NCBI taxonomy): domain Eukaryota; kingdom Viridiplantae; phylum Streptophyta; class Magnoliopsida; order Poales; family Poaceae; genus Triticum; species Triticum dicoccoides. The sequence goes on along the minus strand of NC_041387.1, from coordinate 455,454,066 downwards.
TACCATGGAAGAATAGAAGATGTTTCAATACAATATCAAGCTTGCGATATCCTCTTCAATGGATTGTGCCCGGAGAATTCAACAAAATTAGCCCTCTTGAGAATGCAAAGGAAATTTGGGATACTTTGGTTGATATGCATGAAGGTACTGACTCTGTCAAGGAATCCAGGTTGGATGTGCTTCAAAGTCAACTTGACAAGTTCAAACTGAAGGATGGTGAAGGTGTCGCTGAAATGTACTCTAGGCTTGCTCTCATCACAAATGAGATTGCCGGCTTAGGAAGTGAAGAGATGACAAACAGATTCATCATCAAAAAGATCTTGAGATACTTGGATGGAAAATATGATACCGTGTGCACTTTGATCCAAATGATGCCAAACTACAAAGATCTTAAGCCAACCGAAGTCATTGGAAGAATTGTTGCTCATGAGATGTTACTCAAGGATAAAGAAGAGCTTCACAACAAGTCTAGTGGTGCTTATAAAGCCTCATGTGATGCTCCTACATCTTCAAATGAGAAACAAGCCTTCAATGAAGAATTGAGCTGAATGATGAAGAACTTCAACAAATTCTACAAGAGTAGAAGCAAGGAAAGAAGTTCCAAGTCAAGGTCCTACAATGACAAAAGATCTTCTAGTCGTGAGAGAAATTGCTACAATTGTGGAATACCTGGACACTACTCCAATGAGTGTACGCTCCCTACAAAAGAAGAGAAGACTCACCTAAAAGGAGAAGCAAAAGGGAAGAATCACCTCCAAGAGAGAGAAGGAGTAGAGATGATCGCTATGAACGAAGAACTTCTCAAAGAAGCAAGAATTCGGAAAGGAAGGACAATTCATCAAGGAGCTACACAAAACGAAGACATCAAGCTCATGTTAGTGAATGCGTATCCGGCTCCGACTCCGACCACCACCCCGAGAGAAGTTATCACTCTGACTCCGAATATACTCAAGATGAAGGTGTTGCAGCTGTAGCACTTGTGTCAACCAATTCCTATGACATATTTGATTCACCAAATGAAGGGATTGGGAGATTCTTCATGGCTAAAGGCCCCAAGGTAACACATCCCGAGTATGTTGATTTCAATAGTGACGAAGATGACTTGCTAGGTGATGATGATTTACTTGTTGACAAATCTAGTGATGAATACTATGATGAATATGCTATTAATCATGCTAATCAAGATGAAATGAATGACAATGATAAGAAGGAGATTGAGCGTCTAACTAAAGAATTAAACGCTCTTAAGTTGGCTCATGAAACTACTTTAGAAGATCATCGAGAACTTTTAAAACTCATGAGAAATTACGCTTCGAAAAGCTCAACCTTGAGCAAGAACATGGGTTCTTAAAATCCATCAATGATGATCTTCAAAGGAAAAGTTCTTCTTACATTTCCAAGCGTGTACTCTTGTCTACTTACATGCCACAAGTAAAATATAGCAACAAGAACAAGAAAGATTCTTCTTCTAGTAGTAACAATAATCATGCTAAATCCAATATTGTTTCCTCTAGTAGTTCTCTTGATTCCACTAATGATTCTCTTAGCCAAGTTACACTTGAGCAAGAAAATAGCTTATTGAAGGGAATTATAGAGAAGGGTGTTTACAAGAGCCTTGCCGGAAGTAAGCAATTTGAAGAAATTGTACACAAGCAAGGAAGGCACCGGAAGAATCAAGGTGTTGGTTTTGAACGAAAGTTCAATGCCAATGGAGTTGAGTGGGAAGAAGATCAATACCCCACGAAGTTTGTTCCTCGACAAGAGAAGTATGATCCTACTTCCTTCAAGGGAACACAAGCTCAAGATGATCTTCCACCACAAGACCACAAGCTAAAAGGCAAGGACAAGCTTCAGGAGGAGATTGATCCATTTGAAGATGCTCCAAAGGTCTTGGTCAAGTAGGTTCCCAAGACTACATCAAGTTCTACTTCATCAAGTACATCTACAACCCCAAGGATTCCCATCAAGATGATGTGGATCCCAAAGAATAAGAACTAGAGAGTTCTTGAGGGTGACTCCACCAATATATTTCACTCATATTCATCTTGGCGAGGACAAGTGCAAAAACCTTCCACATCTTGCACTAGTTCAAGGAGTCACAAACCCTCTTGTTGGTAATACAAGGGACAAGGTAACCTAATGCTTTCATGGACATCATCATGTGAGTGCTTCACTCTACGTCTATGGACATCCTTGTTTGTTCCTTGTGGGACTAACCCATGTAGGTATTGAAAGTGCAACTCACTCCAATGGATTGCTTCAAACGATCTACATCAACAATGAGCATCCACATCTTCAACATCTACGTGAGGTAATCATCGACAAAACCCAAGGTTTGTTCATCCCTCTTAGGGGGGATATCACATCTAGGGGGAGATTTACTCTAAGAACTGAGCTAAAGCAACTCTAATGGTGTGAACACAACAATGCTTTATGTAAAAGTGGTAACCCCACTTGTGCTTAAACGATGAGTATGACCTATGATCAAATGTTCTCATTTGACCCCTAAGTCAATATACTCATATATAGATGACCTAGTCATTGCCAATTGCTTGATAGATGCTAGAATGATTGTGCATGCTTTTCCACATATTTCCATTTTATTGTGTGAGCATGTTGGTTGCATATTTTTCTCATTCGAGGACATCCATTCGTTGCTTTGATTGTTTGGCTCTTCTTCTTTTGCCAAATGGATGGACACGAATGCCTAAGAACTTCCTCTTGCTATCTATACTTTTCTCGTCTCAAACTCTTTTCATGCTACATCACAAAGTTTGATCTAAGTCAAATTCAAACCCTCTGGGTGAGGAGCACTCAAAGTCCTGACTTGTCATAGACTTAAAACTTCCAAAACCTCTAATGTGCATTTCGTCCTGACCAATTCATCCATTTCAGTCACACCGAGTTCACTGGGTTGATCAAGTTTTCAATCTTGGTGCAACCAATTAGAATTTTTGGTCTCATCGAGTTGCAGTAACCGCTTGCGATTCTACATCTCGGTGCCATCGAGTTATTCCACTCGGTCACACCGACAGTGCCACAATATATATACCGACGGGTCAAATTTTGGAAATTCCTCAAAAACCTCTTCGCCCGCGCGTGTCCTGCTCTGCCTCCTCAGGTCTTCGGATCGTCTTCTCGTTGCCAATGACCTCCTACCGCTGGTCTTTGCCGCCATCAACGGAAATCCTCCCCTCTGTTGCCGCCGTAGCAAGCTCATCGCCAAGCTAGGGTATGATCTCAACACTTTGTGCTTTCTTTTAACTCCGATTCTTAGCACAAAGGCAATGCCATGTTTCTTACCAAGTATGAGATCGATCCATCCACAGAAATCATCCTTTAGATTAGATTAGATTTGAAAATTTAGGGTTAGGTTTCTGTCAGACTCATCTCGGACCGACCGAATTATAGAAATGAGTCTCACTGATTTGGCTTAGGCCATTGCATATGTGATTTTTGGTCTGACTGAAAATTGCAAATCAGAGTGACCGAGATCAAGACTTTGTGAAACCCTAGCAAACTCGGAGTCACCAAACTGTGTCTCGGTCTAACCGATGCCACTAGTTTAGACTCCAAAGTTGCTTCGGTGTCACCGAGTTTTACAAATCGGTAGCTCCAAAATGCTTCTTGTAGAAAACTAAAACTAAGTTTTTGACTCATTATTTTTTGCAAAAACTCTGCGCTTTGTGATGCTCATATACTCTATCTCATCTACAACTATTCACAGGGTCCGCTCTTAATTTGCTGTGCAGAATGTCTGATCAAAGTGATAGTCAGAACATGTCAGAGGAGTAGATGGACTTGAATGAGGGCACTAGTCCCTCTGGCAGTTATGACGAAGTTAGCAGGAGCACACCAAGTAACCTGCCTAAGGCTCAGCCTAGGCAGAGGAAGAAGAAAACTTCAGACTCTGACGATGAGGACTTTGAGATTGAAGAAGTCAGCTCAAATAAGAAGGTGCTAAAGAAGGAATATATTGATGTTGCTTCTACCAAGCCAGGAAAACACAAGAAAGCACCTGCCAGGAGAGTGCCAATGTCTAAGGCCAGGGGATCAACTCAAGAGACTATGGTATTTACACTTAAGCCCAGAAAAGGTGAAGAGGGCAAGAAAAGGGTCAGGAAAACTACTGCTAGAGTGCTTGGAAATCCATCTATGAGGAGAAACTCTACTAGTGAGGAGGAAGAGGAAGAAGAGGATGCTGCACTAGCACCTCCTGCTAAGTCACAAAAGCTGATGGTGGATTCCATCAAATGTGGGGCTGCTCCTACAAAGCCCAAGACAGCCCCCAAAGCTCCAGCTCAAGCGTCCAAGGAAACACCTAAGAGAAGCACCAGGAACATCCCTGCTACAGAAAGGAACAAGGCCCCAGTGCCTGAAGTTGAGGAAGAAGATGCCGAAGCCCAAGTTCTTAGGGAGCTCAAGCCAAAAATTCTAGACCATGATGACAATCATCTAGTGGTTGAGAATATGAAAGAAAGGAAAGATGCAGGTTTCAGATTGTGGAGACAAGCTGATCCATATGCAGTGAGGAGAAGGATAGATGTGGACTATAGATTCCACACCAAAGAACAACAAGATTTTTATGAAACAGTGTTGCTTGACAAGCAACCAATTGTCAGTGACATGAAGTGGGTTGAGTGGAAGTATATTGATGAGAATGAAGACCATTTCCCAGGAGTGCATGAGATCTTCAAGCTCAATAGTGTTGACAAATATGTGGGTCAAAAGTTGACCAAATGGAATGATGAACACATAATGCAGTTTTACTCTACACCTAATTTCTATACAAATGGAAAGATAGTATGGATGACTGAAGGTACAAGGTAGCAGTCTACTATGGATGAGTGGGCAAAGCTCATCAAAGCACCCAAGGAGCATGAGAAAAGATGTCTATGCTGAGAAGAAGAAAGACCACAACTCCATGGCAAATGTGTACAAGGAAAGACCTGACAAAGCTTTCGAGACTCACAAGTTGGGGTCAGTGTATTACTTGATGTATGGTCTAGCCACTATGAACACCATATTGAGGCACACCTTGTTGCCTAAATCAGGAGATCACAGGATGATCAGAGGCCATTCCATCAATCTGCTTCAGATGTTTGATTTGCCACAGAAATTCAAAGTCATGAGTTTGATTGTAGAGACAATCAAGAGAACAACTCCTGACCAGAAAATGTCATGAGGGTGTGCTCCACACATACAAATGTTGATCAACTCAAAGATGCCCAAGGGAGTGTACTTTTTGGACAAAGAGCATCTGCCTTTGAAGCCTGACTTTGAGGACAACACTGTTGTCATGACTGCTGAAGATCCAACATCCCTAGAGGCTCAAGAAAAGAGACAGAAAGCCAAAGCAGAAAAGGCAGCAAAGATGCCCAGTGTTGAAGAAGCTTCAGAAGTATTCCTCAATTCAAAGCAAGACGAGCTTGGATATCTAATTCAAGGAACCTTAAGAATTGAGAAAGGATCGGCCACCCTGACTCAGAACCAGGAGAGGTTGGAGAGGATCATTGAAACCAAATTCTATGATCTTGACTTGAAGGTGACTGAAATTCAGACAGAAGTTGAAGAGCACCAGGAAGAAGCAGAAGAGAGGAAAGGAAAAGCAACTACACAGGTGTTTCACAGAGTGCCTAGGGCGCAGAGGTCTGCAGCAGTGCCAGTACCAGATATAAGAGCAACAGCTTCAGCACCTGCAGCCACAGCCCCAGTTTCCCCTCCAGTGGCAACTCCACCAGCTCCATCAAATTCCACTGATGCTTTCGTCCTTGGAGTCATCGCAAAACCTCCTTCTGAAGATCAAGCCTAGAGAGTCGCATAGCACTATGCATTTTCAAGCTTTTTGGTAACTTGTTGCCAAAGGGGGAGAAAGTGTATAGATCATAGGCTTCGGAGAGAGAGAGCTTTGCTTCTTTTGCTATTCATTTTCTTTGCTTGCTTGGTTGAGATACTTTATGTTTATGTGTGAGATACTTTGTATGGTCATGTGCTTGATCATATTATGCTTAATGCTTGTGCTTGAATAATGACATTATCTATCTCTTATGTATGATCATTCGTGCCTTGGTGATGAGTGCTTGTTCTTATTTTCTATCATTTTGTGCGCTCCACCAAGATGTATGTGAGATGGAAGAGTAACCCATGATCCTATTTAATTGTGCATTTGCATTCAAAAGCAAATTTCAAACAATGCAAAAATTTAGGGGGAGCTCTTGCTTATCACATACTTCTCAAAGTGATGATGTATTTCATTCTTATTATCATTTGTCTAAGCTTTGATCTATATGTTGTCATCAATTACCAAAAAGGGGGAGATCGAAAGTGCAACTTTAGTGATATGCTCCAAAATGCTCAACCACTTTCTCATTTCCACATATGTCCTAAACCTAAAAGTCAAATTCAGCCCCACTGATTTGATCTACCTGGCGCCACCGAGTTTCATTTGACATAGCCACTGCCACAAACCCTAGTCACTTCAGTTTCACTGATAGGGATCTTGGTATCACCAAGATGGGATTGAAAACTCCTTGTTTCCTTTTTGTAACATTTTGGTCACACCAAAATGAGAAAATCGGTCCCACCGAGTCTGCAATGCAAACTCCTTGTTTCCTTTTCATAACACTTCGATCCACTGAAGTGAGCGAATTGGTCCCACTGAGTTTGCCTAACCAACTCCCTGTGTGCCTATTGCTGAAATTGGTCGCACCGAGTTCATGTGATCGGTCACACCGAGATTACATTATGCCCTAACCTTAGCATATTGGTCCCACCTCGGTCCCACCGAAAAGCTCAACGTTCATATTTTGACTGGAATCGGTCTGACCGAGTTTTACCATTCGGTCTCACCGAGTTTGGGAATCTATGTGTAACGGTTAGATTTTGTATGGAGGCTATATATACCCCTCCACCCACTCTTCATTCGTGGAGAGAGCCATCAGAACGTGCCTACACTTCCAGCATTCATTTTCTGAGAGAGAACCACCTACTCATGTGTTGAGACCAAGATATTCCATTCAACCACAATAATCTTGATCTCTAGCCTCCCAAAGTTTCTTTCCACTCAAATCATCTTTCCACCATAGCCAAATCTGTGAGAGAGAGTTGAGTGTTGGGGAGACTATCATTTGAAGCACAAGAGCAAGGAGTTCATCATCAACACATCATCTATTACTTTTTGGAGAGCGGTGTCTCCTAGATTGGTTAGGTGTCACTTGGGAGCCTCCGTCAAGATTGTGGAGTTGAACCAAGGAGTTTGTAAGGGCAAGGAGATCGCCTACTTCCTGAAGATCTACCCTAGTGAGGCAAGTCCTTCATGGGCGATGGCCATGGTGGGATAGACAAGGTTGCTTCTTCATGGACCCTTCATGGGTGGAGCCCTCGGTGGACTCGCGCAACTGTTATCCTTAGTGGGTTGAAGTCTCCATCAACGTGGATGTATGATAGCACCACCTATCGGAACCACGCCAAAAATCTCCGTGTCAACATTGCGTTTGCTCTCTCCAAACTCCTCCCACTTACTTTCTTGCCAGTTGCATGTTTTACTTTCTGTTCCTCATATACTCTTTGCATGCTTGCTTGAATTGTGTTGAGATTGCTTTACTTGTGCTAAGTTGCTAAATTTTGCCAAGAACTAAAACTGGGAAAAGGTTAAGTTTTTATTTGGTCAAGTAATCTAATCACCCCCCTCTGGACATACTTTCGATCCTACAAAAATAATGATTCCTCCACCTGACAGCTGGGACCCACCGGAAGGGCCAATGTATTTCACAAAAGACGTTCCCCCCGCTGATAGCTCGGACCCACCAGCTGTATCTTCGCACGCAAGGAAGTGCCTCCTTATTATGCACAAAAATATGAATACTCCCCCTGCTAGCATGGACCCACCATAGCGAGAGGCTGACTTGTGGGCCTACTAAGTTGACGCGGATGGAGGGCTTTGTCAACTTAGTCAATATGAACGATTATAGCTCCAATGACCGTACGATGTCCATACAATGGCCATAGTGCTTCTACAACCTCTGGTCTTCTTGCTCCAGCCACCCAAACCAGCGCCGGTCTTGCCGCCTGCTCCTGCCTCGGGTGGCTGGCGCTGCTGCCGCATAGTCCTCACAGCCCCACCCTACTCCAACCTCTGGTCAGGCTATCCCTCTACTTATCCACAACCCTTGTTATTCTGCGACGACAACAGCCTCACACCATAGCAGAACTAGTCAACCCTCGTACTCCTCTCCGCATGGGCATCCACTGTCGCGTCTTCCCCGGCTCCGCGTCATTCCCTTCCTAGGCTTCGCCGTCGTCCACCGCCTTGGTGCTCTCGGCGTGGCATCGTCAATGTGGTCAAGCAACAACTTCCATCGGAAGAGTACTATACATGGAGAGGCTGACAGCTGGGTCCACGACCGCAGCAAGGAAGTGCAACCTTATTACGCGTAAAATAATTATTCCTCCACCTGACAGCAGGAACCCACCAGACGGGCCACCATATTTCGCAAAAAAAACGTTTCCCCCCTGTCTGCTGGGACCCACCAGCTACATCTTTGCATACAAGGAAGTGCGGCCATATTACGGGCTAAAAAATGATTCTCCCCCTGACAGCTGGGACCCATGAGCAGTAACTCCACATGTAAGGAAGTACCTTCTTCCTCCCTAATAGTCGGGACCTACCTGGTCCAAGCGTACGTAGTGTTATCATTCTGGTCACGAATGTGTACGTACATACTGGTCGATCGGTCTGTCTGCAGGCTGTAGCGATGAACCGTGGCCGTGTAAGGAAGGGCACGTGTTGTAGTAGAGGCGCGGACGTAGGATGTCACGCAGTCCCATCAATATCATGTACACGTACGTACAACCAGGGTGTAAGAAAGTAAACGACCACGCACGTACATATGAGCGGGTTCTCGAACGCCTACTCACGCATACGTACGGCCAGGGCTCATGTACATGGAGAGGCAGCGGAGGGCAGCAACGGCGTCCTGTTCATCGGCAGCCAACTGGCTGGGTCGGAATGGAGAAACTACACCATCGTATTCATCGGGAGGCAACGGAATGCGCCGTGTTCATCGGGAGCCAACTGGCTTGGAGGGAACAACCGAAACGAGGCCTGGCGTACCACAGAACGGAGGAAACAACCTTCTATTCGACCGCCTACGGTTGAAACGAGATCCTGTTCACCGGGAGGGGTCTAGCGTACCGTAAAACAGAGGAAACGGACTTCACTTCGACCTCCTATAGTCGAAACGGGGTCGTGTTGATCGGAGGGGTGTGGTATACCGCAAAATGGAGGAAACAAACTTCTCTTCGACCTCCTACGGTCAAAATGGGGGTCCTGTTCATCAGGAGGGGTGTCGCCTACAGCAAAACAAGACTCCACGGGCTACTGTTCATCCACCATCTACTGCCTCGCTACAGTCTCCACGGGCTACTGTTCATCCACCGTCGACCTCCTCCAGCCTCCACCTACGACTGTTCATCCTGGGCATCTCCCTCCTGCCTCCATAAGCTACTGTTCATCCAGCCTCCACCGGCTACTGTTCAACCACCCCTCCACGGGCTACGGTTCATCCATCCCTCCACCGGCTACCATTCAGCCCTCCACGGGGTCCTGTTCATCCACCCCCAACCGGCTCGATCGGGGTCCTGTTCATCCAGCAGCAATGGCCTCCAGCTACTACCACGGGGTCCTGTTCATCCAACCACCAACAACGCTCACAGTTCATCAAGAGGCTGCAAGTTTGATCGGCTTCAGTTAGCAGCAGTAGCAAAGGAATTGTTCGATCGGGTTTAGTTAATAGCTAGGGATCAATTGATCGCTCGAGTTCATTAATGCGTAGCCAGTGCAATCGCTAGGGTTTAGTAGGCGAACGCCTCGCTCGGGTTCAGTTAGAGCCCAACGCCTTGCACCGACGCACGTATGTGTACGAGAGAAATGCGCAATCCCTCCATGCATCGCTCGGCCCCAACCACCCATCGTAACCGGGAATTCCCAGATATTTTCCTCGCCCTCGCTTCTACCACGGTTTTTTCCATCATGGACGACCCAATGATTGTCATGCAGTTGTGTCTCCGGCCCACCTAGGATGAAAAGCCAATTTTTTGTCATGATTTTTTGTCACAGAAGTAGGAGCCCACCACATCTATGATGATACCGGGTTTTGTCACAATTATCGTCAAAGAAGTGTCGTAAGCATGATAGAAAATAATTCGGTTGGCACAAAATGTCACGGATGTGTCTTTTTTTGTACTGTCTATTTAAGTTTCCGGTCAATACAATTATAGCATGAATGATAAACATTTATCATGAACAAGAAATATGATAATAACCAATTTATTATTGCCTTTAGGGCATATTTCCAACACCATCACCTCGTCTGTGAAACACATAGGGTGGGCAGCTCCTTGGACATTGGCTACAACATGGCGGGTGTCAGACATTGTCAGGGTTCGATTGCGCATATAATCACGCGGGGCCCCATTCTTGGCTACCCAAGCAAGGTATCCTTTATGTGCTGTAGGTGGGTGCTCCCTGGACTTGTAGATTGATTATGATGGAGCAGCTGGTTGTTTGCCTTGTAGGTCATTTTTACGAGTCAGCTGTAGCGACACGATCCCAATTGATCGAAGTCTTTGTGCTTGAGTGTCATCACTGGATCAGTATGCTGACACACACAATACTCGAGGATTTTGTAACAGAGTTCAATCACACACTTATTACATCGAGGTCCTCATAAAGAGTATTTATTACATAAATATGGCTGAAGGATAACCAAATAAATTAACTGCAGAAGCTTTGAAGATAAATGAGTCCATCCAACTCCATGGCAATACCGAGTGCAGAACAACGACCTATTGCACCTTAATCTTCATCGGAAAACTCTGTAACATGAGATGTTACAGCCGTGTAGGTCACCACATGGAATATGCTGGCAAAGATACACAATAGGAGAATGATTGAAAATGAATATCTCTACATGCAAATTTGGCTGGTGGAGGCTCTAAGTTTAATTTTTGCATAAAGCTATTTTTGCCTACAACAAAGGAATAAATTTTATTTACTACCAAGTTTATGCCATCATTGAGAGGGTTCCTCCAACTCAATCCCAAAATTACCAAGTATAAATAATAACCCAATTCAGTAATTAAATAGAGTGATGAGATCAACCAATAATTGACTTCTAGATACTCAAATTTGTCCATAACCGGGGACATGGCAAATCATGATAAATTTGTACACTCTGCAGAGGTTTGCGCACTTTTCCCCACAAGACTCGACCACCTCCATGATCGGAAGATCGAGACGTAGCCTTTCTGAAGTATTTCCTCTAAACCCTGGGTAGACTAGTATGCCTACTTTCCCCTATGATATGTCTCCAACGAATCTACTTTTCAAAACACTTTTGCCCTTGTTTTGGACTCTAACTTGCATTATTTGAATGAAACTAACCCGGACTAACGCTGTTTTCAGCAGAACTGCCATGATGTTGTTTTATGTGTAGAAAACAAAAGTTCTCGGAATGTCCTGAAAATCCACGGAGGCAAGTTTCGGAAAATATAAAACATATTGGCGAAAGAATCAAGACCAGGGGGCCACACCCTGTCCATGAGGGTGGGGGACACGCCCACCCCCTCTGGACGCGCACCCTGTCTCGTGGGCCCCCTGAGGCTCCGCCGACCTCAACTCCAACTCCATATATTCTGTCTCGTGGAGAAAAATATCAGAGAGGAAGTTTCATCGCGTTTTACGATATGGAGCCGCCGCCAAGCAATAATCTCTCTCGGGAGGGCTGATCTGGAGTCTGTTCGGGGCTCCGGAGATGGGGATTCGTCGCTGTCGTCATCATCAACCATCCTCCATCACCAATTTCATGATGCTCACCGCCGTGCGTGAGTAATTCCATCGTAGGCTTGCTGGACGGTGATGGGTTGGATGAGATTTACCATGTAATCAAGTTAGTTTTGTTAGGGTTTGATCCCTAGTATCCACTATGTTCTGAGATTGATGTTGCTATGACTTTGCTATGCTTAATGCTTGTCACTAGGGCCCGAGTGCCATGATTTCAGATCTGAACCTATTATGTTTTCATGAATATATGTGTGCTCTTGATCCTATCTTGCAAGTCTATAGTCACCTATTATGTGTTATGATCCGACAACCCCGAAGTGACAATAATCGGGATACTTCTCGGTGATGACCGTAGTTTGAGGAGTTCATGTATTCACTATGTGTTAATGCTTTGGTCCGGTTCTCTATTAAAAGGAGGCCTTAATATCCCTTAGTTTACACTAAGACCCCGCTGCCACGGGAGGGTAGGACAAAAGATGTCATGCAAGTTCTTTTCCATAAGCACGTATGACTATATTCGAAACACATGCCTACATTATATTGATGAACTGGAGCTAGTTCTGTGTCACCCTATGTTATAGCTATTACATGAGGAATCGCATCCGACATAATTATCCATCACTGATCCAATGCCTACGAGCTTTTCACATCTTGTGCTTCGCTTATTTACTTTTCCGCTGCTACTGTTACAATTACTACAAAACTATTATCTTTTTTTTGCCACTGTTACCTTTATTATCATACTACTTTGCTACTAAATATTGTGCTGCAGATACTAAGTTATCCAGGTGTGGTTGAATTGACAACTCAAGTGCTAATACTCAATAATATTCTTTGGCTCTCTTGTGTCGAATCAATAAATTTGGGTTGAATACTCTACCCTCAAAAGTTGTTGCGATCCCCTACACTTGTATGTTATCAAGACTAATTTCTGGCGCCGTTGCCGGGGAGCATAGCTCTATTCTTTGAGTCATTTGGGATTTATATCTGTTGATCACTATGAGGAACTTGAAAGACGAAAGAACCAAGATTTTGCCCTCAACTACGAGGGGAGGTAAGGAACTGCCATCTAGCTCTGCACTAGATTCACCTTCTGTTATTAGTAAGCTTGTGACACCTAAACCTACTAGTGCTATGAATTCTGATATGTCGCATGTTATTGATGATGCCACTTGTGCTATGCATAATACTTATGATGAAACTACTTCTGTGAGTGATACCACTTTGCCATTAGGTGAATTTCTTGATGAACAACTTGCTAGGGTTAGAGAGAATGAAACTATTGAAGATGCTATTATTGATGATAGTGATGATGAAAGTTCTCCCCCTGATTATGAATTACCTATTGTTCCTAAGGGTTATGTTATGAATGAGGAAGCTGCTAAAGCTATCTTTGCTTGTAAAGATAGATATGATCTTAAAAAATTATTAGCTAAATGGAAGTAACAATCTCTTAATGCTAGAATGAAACCTGACCCTTATTTTGCTACTTCACCTATCTGTGTTACTGATAAGGATTATGAATTCTCTGTTGATCCTGAGATTATTACTTTGGTTGAATCTGATCCTTTTTATGGCCTTGAATCTGAAACTGTTGTGGCACATCTTACCAAGTTAAATGATATAGCCACCCTGTTTACTAATGATGAGAAGTCCCGCTATTATTATATCCTTAAGATATTTCCGTTCTCATTAAAGGGTGATGCCAAGACTTGGTTTAATTCTCTTGATCCTGGTTGTGTGCGTAGTCCCCAGGATATGATTTATTACTTCTCTGCTAAATATTTCCCTGCTCATAAGAAACAAGCTGCTTTGTGGGAAATATATAATTTTGTGCAAATAGAAGAAGAGAGTCTCCCACAAGCTTGGGGGAGGCTTCTCCGATTACTTAATGCTTTGCCTGATCATCCTCTCAAGAAAAATGAAATACCTGATATCTTTTATAATGGACTAACTGATGCTTCCAAGGACTACTTGGATAGTTGTGCTAGTTGTGTTTTCAGGGAAAGAACAGTTGATGAAGCTGAATTACTATTGAATAATATGTTGACTAATGAAAATAATTGAACTCTCCCTGAGCCAATTCCTGAGGCAATTTCGGAACCAACTGAGCCAACTCCTGAGCCTATTCCTAAACCCACTCCTAAGAAGAGAGGTGTTCTATTTCTCAGTCCTGAAGATATGCAAGAGGCAAAGAAATCAATGAAAGAAAAAGGTATAAAAGCTGGAGATGTTAAGAATTTACCACCTATTGAAGAAATACATGGTCTTAATATACCGCCTGTTGAAGAACCACATTGTCTTGATAACCCGACATAGGTAGTAAAGGTAAATTCTCTCTATAGATATGATAAAGTTGAAATTCCCTCTACTAAATTTCATAGCCCATGCTTAGATGAATTTGATGACTTTATGGCTAGGCAAGAAAGTTTTAATGCTTATGTTGGTAGAGAATTAAAGAATAATGCTTTCGAGATAGGACGCGTGAGTGATTATATGGCTAGAGTTAAAGGTGAACTTAAACTCGTTAGAGAATATGCTTCTATGGTTGCTACTCAAGCTGAGCAAGTACTTAAAGCTCAAAATGATTTGCTCGATGAATTAAATAATAAACCTGACCTTGCTGTTAAGTGGCTACTAGAACTGGTAGAATGACTCGGGAACCTTTGTATCCTGAAGGCCACCCTAAGAGAATCGAGCAAGATTCTCATAGAAACAATTTAGAGGCACCTAGTTCTTCCAAAAATAAGAAAAAGAAAATCGATAGGACTTTGCATGCTTCTAGTGAACTTATTGTAGACACACCCGAGAATCCCAATGATATTTCTAGCTCTGATGCTGAAACACAATCAGGTGATGAACATGAACCTAGTGATAATGTTAATGATAATGTTCATGTTGATGCTCAACCTAGCAAAAATAATGAAGTAGAAATTGAACCTACTGTTGATCTTGATAACCCACAATCAAATAATCAACGTTATGATAAGAGAGATTTTGTTGCTAGGAAGCATGGTAGAGAAAGAGAACCATGGGTTCAGAAACCCATGCCCTTTCCTCCTAAACCATCCAAGACAAAGGATGATGAGGATTTTGAGTGCTTTGCTGAAATGATTAGACCTATTTTCTTACGTATGTGCTTAACTGATATGCTTAAACTAAACCCCTATGCTAAATATATGAAGGATATCATTACAAACAGAAGAAAGATACCAGAAGCTGAAATTTCCACCATGCTTGCTAATTACACTTTTAAGGGTGGAATACCAAAGAAACTTGGAGATCCGGGGTACCAACTATACCATGCTCAATTAAAATAAACTATGTTAGAACTGCTTTATGTGATCTTGGAGCTGGTGTTAGTGTTATACCTCTCTCTTTATATCGTAGACTTGAATTGAATAAGTTGACACCTACTGAAATATCTTTGCAAATGGCTGATAAATCAACTGCTATAGCTGTCGGTATTTGTGAGGATGTGCCTGTTATGGTTGCAAATGTCACTATCTTAACGGACTTTGTTATTCTTGATATTCCCGAAGATGATAGTATGTCAATTATCCTTGGTAGACCCTTTTTGAATACTGCGGGGGCTGTTATTGATTGCAACAAAGGCAATGTCACTTTTCATGTTAATGGTAATGAGCATATGGTACACTTTCCGAGGAAACAATCTCAAGTTCACAACATCAATTCTATTGGAAAAGTTCCAACTATCATTATTGGAGGTTTTGAATTTCCTCTCCCTACTGTCAAGAAAAAGTATGATATTCTTATTGTTGGGGATTTTCATATCCCCGTTGAGGTAACTTAGTGTTATTCGAAATTTCTTCGATTCCGTGTTATTCGGAATGAGTTTGTTAACAAGACTTGATCAACCTTGTTAGTGGATTCATTTTGATGATCATGAGATGGATGAAACTAGAAGGCACAACCTTCTATACCCTCTTTTTACCTTCTGTTATTTAGAATAAATAAAGCAAAAATAGTATTATCCGTCTATTTTTTGAATTATCCGTGCAATAAAAAAATATCTTGAAAATAAAAGTGCTCCAAATGCCCTGCAAATTTAGTATGATTTTTTATGGAATATTTGAGGATTTCAGGCACTGAAAACACTGGAGGAGGGGCAAGCACCAGGCCACGAGAGTGGAGGGCGCGCCCACCCCCTGGGCGCGCCCCCTGTCTCGTGGGCCCCTGGTGGCCCCCTCTACTTATGCCAGCACCCACACACTCCATCTTCTTCCCAAAAAAATCCCCATCCAGCTCAAGCACGAGTTCTAGCTCATTTTGCTGCGATTTTCGATCTCCTTGCTCAAAGCTCCATTCACAAAACTGCTTTGGGAGATTGTTGCTTGGTATGTGACTCCTCCATTGGTCCAATTAGTTTTTGTTCTAGTGCTTTATTCATTGCAAATTTTTGCTGCATAGGTGACCCTGTTCTTGAGCTTGCATGTTAATATTATGAGGTCCCAAGTAATTTTAATCCATGATATAGGCTCTAGGCACTTGTAGGAGTAGTTGCTATGAATTTTGTTTAGTTTTATTCACTTTTATTTTGAAGTTACTGAAATTTCAGAAATTTTCAGAAAATGTTAAGGAGATTTTTGAGGGGCTCTTCTAGCCAAGGCTCCCAGGAAAAACAAGCTAAAGAGAAGGAAAAGGCCAAGTATAATCTTCCTCACATAGCGGAAGTACGACCGTGTGAATGGCCATGCGATGATTTCTTAAGAGAAGCCGGTATTCATGAAGACTTTTATTCCTTGGTTGAAACTGCAGTCCTCTGCGACTTCTTCCACGACCGGATCGATCAGTATCTCTTACTCACCAATACTTTTGTGCAAAACTTTTATTATTATCCTAAGAAGTCACCGCCTTCAGTATCATTTCATTTATATGATGAATTCAGGGAAATGTCTTTACGTAATTTTTGCATGGTATGTAGGATACCCTTTGAGGGAAAATTAGATGAACCACATCGTAAAGACGTGGATGGATTTGTTAACACTATCACCTTAGGGGATCTAAAGAAGGGTTCCGGTGCGAGAATCTCTAGCATACACTTTCCTGTTTTATGCTACTTTGCCATATTTGCTAGTAGATGCTTGATTGGTCGTGGAAATAGTGGAAACTTCAATGTTCCTGATATTATTATTCTTCACCATGCCTTGTTTGGAGATAATAGTTTTAGTATGGGTGTCGTCATTGCTAAACGGCTAAGCCTGAATCGTACAAAAGGCCCCATCTTTGGAGGTATCTATGCTGCACGTCTTGCTAGACATTATGAGATACCTATTAGGCATCATGAGAAAGAGGAGACAAAATTGCCTCCTTACATTTTAGATTACAAGAGCATGGTAGCACATGAGTTCATTGTTAACAACGAAGATAAGATGCTCTTGTATAACCTGAGATTTAATAAGAAACACAATCAGACTATTATTTTGCCTGCACCTCTGTTGTTTGATTTGATTGTAGATAATTTTCTTGTCACGCCGGAAGCAGTGTACGCTCATCGAGGCCAAGCATCCACTCCAGAACCTGAGCCTGAGTCGAAACCTTCACTGGACCCTTATCGTGCATCATCTTACCAGTGGGATTCGAAGGAGATGGCTAGCCCGTGGTATCCTGATTACACTCCTCAGTACACCGGGGAGAGTAGCCACGATCCTTGGCATTAGACCAACTTAGGCCAAAAGCCTAAGCTTGGGGGAGTACGTATTTCTCACCGACTTTACATTCATGTTCACACACTATACTAGTCCTCGGTGCTCATACTCTTCCGTTGTATTATCCATGCTAGTTTAATTTTCCTTTTCTAGTTTTCTTCTTGTGTGTTTGATAAACCTTAAGAAAAACCAAAAAAAAATAGTTAGTTTAATTTCCATGCTTGCAGTAGAAATTAAAATGAAAACCCAAAAAGATTTCTCGTTCTTCTTCTTACTTGTTGGGAGCTTTCCCATGTAAATAGTTTTATTTTCTTTTCTTTCCTTTGGGGGTCGAGAGTAGAAGACCATATTGAAAATGTTTAGTGGCTCTCATATGCATGATTGTTTATTTAACTTAGAGCCCATATTACTTTGTCTTCTCTCTTGAGTTGAATGTTTGCAGATTCCAGCTTAGTCCAATGCACGTGCACTATTATTATTATACACATTGTTCGGTCGTGCAAGTGAAAGGCAATAATGACGATATATGATGGACTGATCGAGAGGAGAAAAGCTGGTATGAACTCGACCTCTCTTGTTTTTGTAAATATGATGAGTTCATCGTTCCTGATTCAGCTTATTATGAAGTAAACATATTTGCAATGACATTTAGAGACTATAGTTGCTTGTGCCATGCTTGATTAGCTATGAGTTATAATGGTTTTACCTTGCGGGCCAACATGCTATTAGAATGATTATGATGTGATATGATGGGATGGTATCCTCCTTTGAATAAATTGAGTGACTTGACTTGGCACATGTTCACGCATGTAGTTGAAAAAAATCAACATAGCCTTCACGATATTTATGTTCATGGTGGATTATATCCTACTCATGTTTGTATTCGGTGTGAATTAATTTTAATGCATGTTTATGACTATTGTCGCTCTCTCAGTTGGTCGCTTCCCAGTCTTTTGCTAGCCGTCACCTATACTAAGCGGGAATACTACATGTGCATCCAAACTCCTTAAAACCCCAAAGTTATTCCAACGAGTCCACCATACCTTCCTATATACGGTATCTACCTGCCGTTCCAAGTAAATTTGTATGTGCCAAACTCCGAACCTTCAAATGAAATTCTGTTTTGTATGCTCTAGCAGCTCATGTTTAAACTAGGGTTGCCTATATCTTTCATGCTAGGTGGGTTATTCTTAAGAGGAGTGGACTCCGCTCCTCATTCACGAGAAAGGGCTGGTAACCGGGATGCCCAGACCCATGATCCAAAAAGATCAGAGCAAATCTAAATAATTAAACAAAACTCCCCCGGGTCTGTTGTTAGTTGGAGGCACTCGTTGTTTCGAGCAAGCCATGGATTGATGCTTGTTGGTGGTGGGGGAGTATAAACTTTTACCATTCTGTTTGGGAGCTGCCTATAATGCATGTAGTATGGAAGATACAGCCATCTCATAGTTGTTGCGTTGACAGTGAAAGTATGCCGCTCAAACTGTCATTCAGTCTCTATTTTAAAATCGAGCTCTAGCACCTCTACAAATCCCTGCTTCCCTCTGCGAAGGGCCTATCTATTTATTTTTATGTTGAGTCATCACCTTCTTATTAAAAAGCACCCGCTGGAGAGCACACTGTCATTTGCATTCATTACTATTGGTTGATATTGGGTATGACTTGAATGGATCTCTTTTACCATGAATTACAATGTTTAGTCAGTCCTTGATCTTTAAAGGTGCTCTGCATTTATGTTTTGCGGTCTTAGAAAGGGCTAGCGAGATACCATTTTGTTATATCATGTTATGATTGTTTTGAGAAAGTGTTGTCATCCGAGTTTTATTATTATGGCTCGCTAGCTGATTATGCCATTGATATGAGTAATTGTGAGACCTAAGTGTTATTGTGAGTATGGTTAGTTCATAATACTTGCTGAAACATGAATGCTGGCTTTGCATGTTTACAACAACAAGAGCAAACAGAGTTTGTAAAAGTTTTTCTTTATCACTTTCAGTTTATCAACTGAATTGCTTGAGCACAAGCAAAGGTTTAAGCTTGGGGGAGTTGACACGTCTCCAACGTATCTACTTTTCCAAACACTTTTGCCCTTGTTTTGGACTCTAACTTGCATTATTTGAATGAAACTAACCCGGACTGACGCTGTTTTCAGCAGAACTGCCATGATGTTGTTTTATGTGTAGAAAACAAAAGTTCTCGGAATGTCCTGAAAATCCACCGAGGCAAGTTTCAGAAAATATAAAAAATATTGGCGAAAGAATCAAGACCAGGGGCCCACACCCTGTCCACGAGGGTGGGGGGCGCGCCCACCCCCTCTGAGCACGCCCCCTATCTCGTGGGCCCCCTGAGGCTCCGCCGACCTCAACTCCAACTCCATATATTCCGTCTCGCGGAGAAAAATATCAGAGAGGAAGTTTCATCGCGTTTTACGATACGGAGCCGCCGCCAAGCCCTAATCTCTCTCAGGAGGGCTGATCTGGAGTCCGTTCGGGGCTCCGGAGAGGGGGATTCGTCGCCATCGTCATCATCAACCACTCTCCATCACCAATTTCATGATGCTCACCGCTGTGCGTGAGTAATTCCATCATAGGCTTGGTGGACGGTGATGGGTTGGATGAGATTTACCATGTAATCAAGTTAGTTTTGATAGGGTTTGATACCTAGTATCCACTATGTTCTGAGATTGATGTTGCTATGACTTTGCTATGCTTAATGCTTGTCACTAGGGCCCGAGTGCCATGATTTCAGGTCTGAACCTATTATGTTTTCATGAATATATGTGTGTTCTTGATCCTATCTTGCAAGTCTATAGTCACCTATTATGTGTTATGATCCGACAACCCCGAAGTGACAATAATCGGGATACTTCTCGGTGATGACCGTAGTTTGAGGAGTTCATGTATTCACTATGTGTTAATGCTTTGGTCCGGTTCTCTATTAAAAGGAGGCCTTAATATCCCTTAGTTTCCACTAGGACCCCGCTGCCACGGGAGGGTAGGACAAAAGATGGCATGCAAGTTCTTTTCCATAAGCACGTATGACTATATTCGGAATACATGCCTACATTATATTGATGAACTGGAGCTAGTTCTGTGTCACCCTATGTTATAGCTATTACATGAGGAATCGCATCCGACATAATTATCCATCACTGATCCAATGCCTACGAGCTTTTCACATCTTGTGCTTCGCTTATTTACTTTTCCGTTGCTACAATTAAAATTACTAGAAAACTATTATCTTTATTTTTGCAACTATTACCTTTATTATCATACTACTTTGCTACTAAATACTTTGCTGCAGATACTAAGTTATCCAGGTGTGGTTGAGTTGACAACTCAACTGCTAATACTCAATAATATTCTTTGGCTCCCCTTGTGTCGAATCAATAAATTTGGGTTGAATACTCTACCCTCGAAAGTTGTTGCGATCCCCTACACTTGTGGGTTATCACCCTACATCAGCTAGTCTACCACGGAAAGAGGTTATACAACTTACTCAACTATGCTAGAGCCCATAATGGCTTGTGGCTGCACATGGAAGTTTCTAGGCATGAAATATCGTATGATCCATTTATCCTCGGTGGCGGACCTAGGGTAATCACACGGATACTCCGGGATCCCCTTGGGCAAGCACTAGTTTCTCCACGTGCCCCAAACAATCCACCCAGATGTGTATTAAAGTTGCCACCTTAAGTTTACCCAAAATTATTATTTCTCTCTCACAACTTGCATGAATCACACATACCAATTCCCGTCTACAAGCATGGCTAGGAAATATATGATACAACGAATATTCCCGGGGTGTTTCAAGGATCATTGGTTCCTACCTCATGAACTACATAGAGTGATGCCCCAATTCCCAATCCTACTCATGAAAATTTGTAAGAGTAAACTAATGCATAGTGAAAACTAGGAATATAAGAGTATGATCAAAGTGTAACTTGCCTTGCTGATGATCGTTAAACTCTAGGGATTCGTAGTAAGAATCTTCGCACTCCGGATGATCTAACGAAGCAAACAATAACATACATAAGCACACAAGCAAAGAATCAAAAAGAAATCAAAGAAAAGACTTATGAAAACTCCAAAAACAACCAAATAAAACTTCTGTACATAACGAAATTTTAATAATAGAAAAATTGTGTGGTTTTGATCTTAACAGAAAGTACATGCCAAGAGCTTCGATTTGCAAAAAGATTCACCTAAAATAGAGTTACAAAACTCAAATTATAGAAAAATGAAGTTTGAATTCAGATATGTAAAATTCAAATTTGAAAACTTTCAAAAATATTTTTAGTTTGGTTCCCTAGATAGAGGGAATCATGATGAAGAATTTGGTGTTGGTTTCGTTGCATTTGGACAAACGATTTAAAAGTTGTGAGGGTTTCAAAATCAGGGGCTAAACTGAAAGAAAACAAAACTACAAATAGGTCCCTAGGCACGTGTCAGATTGCTGTTGGGTGAAAACGTTCGCTACGAGGCTAATCAAGCGAACGCCCGCTACTTAGTGCATACCAGTTCGAAAATAAATAAAAACATAACGTACTAATCCTATCCATCTAACCTAGATCGGACGATCGAGACCGACAACAGCTTACTGCCGCGGTGGTTGACGTCGGCGACGGCTTCGGCTTCGAATGGGGTAGCGTCTCCGGTGGGTCTTCGGCTCGTCCAAGAGCACGAGGCGGCGCTGCACGACAAGGCGAAGACGATGGCGGTGGCGGCGTCGGTCGAGGGCGGCGGTGGAGCGCGGGGCGAGGCAGCGGATCTTCGACGGAGCTCAGGAATTCCGACGAACTCGTGCGGAAGCTGCAGTGGCTTTCGGGGGTTGAGATTTGAGGAAAAAGGGAGTCGGGGTCGAGGCTATATATATGCGGCTTTCATGGAGGAGGGGCAACGCGGGGAAAATAGACCCGAGCGTACTAGGCTTCGGTCGGCGTCGGTGTTCTCGAGCGGGACTCCGCCTTGGCGTGGGGAATAGGAACCCGACAGGTGGGACCCATCTGCCGGTGGCTGGGCAAGCGAGCGGTGCTGCGAGCGGGCGAGCGGGGCGGAGGCGGTTCGGGCGCAGCGATGGGCGAGAGCGCGGCAAGATGGGCCGGCTCGCTTGTCGCCTAGCCTGGACGGGCACGGTTTTTCTTAAAAAAACGTTTTCAGATTTGTTGTATTTACAGAAAACACTAAACCACCGAAAACAAAATAAATAAATAAATTCAAAAAATCCAGAAAAAATCACATAATTCCCTCCTAATAAATGGGATTAGGTGAACATTTTTCATGGCCTGAATGCAAAATTTTAAAATAAACTTTTTGCTTTGCTAATAAAATTTGCACCAAAATAATTTGTAAATAAATCCCAATATATACTTTGATTTCAAATTCAACTTCCAATATTTCTATTCTGTTTTTTAAGAAGTCATTTTATCTTCTCTCTTTATTTTATTTTTGAAATGGAAATGAATTTTTGGTCAAACCAAAATTGATCCAAATTCCCAACTTTGAAAATTTCAAAAATGGTTTTAGGGAAACTTCCAAGTCTATCTTTTGGTCCTTGAGTTGCTCAAAGTTCCTTGGATCAATATTCAAATAAAACAAATGAAGGCAAAAATGACTAAATCATGGATGCATATGAATGATCTATAAATAACATCCAAATTGAAAATCGGGATGTTACAAACCTACCCCCCTTAAAATGAATCTCACCCTCGAGATTCGGGTTGGGTAGCAAAAAGGTGTGGGTGGTCCTTTTGGAGTTCTTCTTCTCGTTCCCAGGTGGCTTCCTCCTCAGTATGGTGACTCCACTATACCTTTGCAGAACTTGATGACCTTTCTACGTGTAATTCGGTTGGCAAACTTGAGAATCTTAACAGGTTTTTCCTCATAGGTCAGGTCACTCTCCAACTGAATTGCCTCCAGTGGCATGGCATCTCTCAGAAAAATATTGGCCATCTCCGCATGACACTTCTTCAACTGGGAAACGTGAAACACATCATGAACTCCTCACAAACCTTCGGGTAATTCCAACTTGTAGGCAACTTCACCCATGCGTTCCAAGACTCTGTATGGCCCCACAAATCGTGGCGCTAACTTTCCTTTGGCTCCAAACCGTTTAACTCCTCGAAGTGGCGACACACGAAGATATGCTCTGTGTCCGACTTCATAGGTTACCTCCTTGCGTTTAGTATCGGCATAACTCTTCTGCATGGACTGGGCTATCTTGAGTCTATCACGGATCAATTTGACCTTCTCCTCAGAATCTCTAATTAAGTCTGGTCCGAACAATTTACGGTTTCCAACTTCATCCCACATCAATGGTGTCCTGCACCTCCTTCCATACAAAGCTTTGAAAGGGGCCTTCTTCAAGCTAGCTTGATAGCTATTGTTATATGAGAACTCTGCGTAAGGTAAATTATCATCCCAACTAGATCCATAATCCAGCGCACAAGCGCTCAACATGTCCTCCAGAATCTGGTTGACTCTCTCGGTCTGCCCATCTGTTTGCGAATGAAAGACTGTACTGAACTCTAGCCTGGTACCCAAAGTTTTGTGTAACTGATTCCAAAACTTCGAGGTAAATTGTGTTCCTCTATCTGATATGATGGTCCTCGGAACTCCATGCAGACACACAATCCTGGTCATGTATATCTTGTCCAACTTAGCACTCGTATATGTGGTTTTTACGGGGATGAAGTGAGCTACCTTGGTCAAGCGATCAACTACATCCCAGATGGAGTCTTAACCTGAACGAGTCCTGGGTAATCCCGTGATGAAATCCATGCCAAACTTATCCCATTTCCAATCGGGTATCGATAAAGGCTGAAGTATTCCTGCTGGTTTCTGATGCTCTGCCTTAACTCTTTGACATACATCGCATACTGCTACATACTCGGCAATATCCTTCTTCATACATGTCCACCAGAAATTTTTGCCTTCAAGTCCAAATACATCTTGGTGTTTCCTGGGTGTATTGAGTAAGGCGAATCATGAGCCTCCTGAAGAAGCAACTTCCTCATCTCTGGGTCATTGGGCACATAAATACGCTGCTCAAACCATAAGGTTTCATGTTTATCCTCACGAAATCCTTTTGCCTTCCCTTGGTTCATTCTATTCTTTATCTCTGCAATTCCTTGTCTAACTTCTGGGCTTCCCAAATCCTTCCCAACAAAGTGGACTGAATATCTAGTGTTGCAACATATCCTCTCGAAACTATCTCCAATTGGAGGTCTCTGAGATGTTCGGCTAACACCTACGGTAATCCTCCGGTTACGAGAGTATTAACATAACTCTTGCGGCTCAAAGCATCTGCCACGACATTGGCCTTTCCTGGATGATAATGCAATCTCATGTCATAATCCTTTATGAGCTCCAATCATGTCCTCTGCATGTGGTTTAACTCTTTCTATGTGACGATATACTTCAAACTTTTGTGATCCGTGTAAACACCACAATGATTTCCAATAAGAAAATGCCTCAAGGTCTTGAGCGCATGCACTACGACTGCTAACTCCAAATCATGTGTGGCATAATTCAGCTCATGAGGTCGAAGTTGGCGTGAGGTATACGAAACAACTCTTCCTTCTTGCATAAGGAAGCCTCCAAGTCCCTGACGAGAAGCGTCGCAATATACTTGGAAATCCTTGCGTATATTTGGAAGAATTGTACTGGGGTTGTAACCAAACGTTTCTTCAACTCCTTAAAACTGGCCTCACAATCCTCGGTCCAATTAAACTTGGTGTCTTTCTTCAATAACTCCGTCATGGGCTTCGCAATTTTGGAGAAATTCTCAATAAACCTCCGGTAATATCCTGCGAGTCCAAGAAAACTGCGTATCTCTCCAATTAAGGTGGGTGCCATCCATTTGGTGATGGATTAAACCTTAGTAGGGTCTACTTCTATTCCTTTTCCTGATATAACATGTCCGAGAAATCTGACTTCCTTCAACCAAAACACACATTTGTTGAACTTGGCATATAGCTGATGTTCCCTGAGCTTCTCGAGAACCAAACACAAATGTTCCTTGTGTTCTTCTTCATTCTTCGAATAGACCAATATATCATCAATGAACACCACAACGAACTTGTCCAAAAACTCCATGTATACCTTGTTCATCATACTCATAAAATAGGAAGGGGCATTAGCCAAACCAAACGACATGACCTTATACTCATACAACCCATACCTCGTGGTAAAAGTTGTCCTAGCTATGTACTTCTCTCGGATTTTCAGCTGGTGGTAACTTGTTCGAAGATGAATCTTGGAGAATACTCTTGCTCCTTGCAGCTGGTCAAACAAGTAATTGATCATCGGCAAAGGATATTTGTTCTTGATCGTCACCTCATTCAACGCATGATAATCTACAACCATTCTCAAGGATCCATCCTTCTTCTCAACTAGAAGCACTGGGGATCCCCAAGGTGATGAACTCGGTCGAATATAACCTTTCTCCAATAATTCTTTAATATGCTTTTTAATTTCCTCTAGATCATTTGCAGGCATCCGATACGGTCTCTTGGATATTGGTCTGGTGCCTGGCAACAACTCGATCAAAAACTCTATGTCTCGGTCTGGTGGCATGCCTGGTAATTCCTCCGGGAATACATCGGGATAATCCTTCACAACTGGTACTTCCTCCTGAACAACTCCCGAAAAGGAATTCACTTGAGTCCTCCTTGGCATATGCCTAGACACATACTTGATCCGTTTTCGCTCTGGGGTGGTGAGAAGAATCGACTTACTGGCACATCGATGTTTTCCTCATACTTGGATAGCCAACCCATGCCTAGGATCGCATCCAATCCTTGTGATTCCAGGATAATGAGGTCTATGGGAAAAACATGCCTACCTTGGTCAATGGCAACTAAAAACATCCCTGACTAGCCATATACTCTGCTCCTGGGGAACTCACTAACATAGGTGACTTAAGGGTGAAGGAAATATGCCCAAGAGGCAATAATACAGTTATTATTTATTTCCTTACATCATGATAAATGTTTATTATTCATGCTAGAATTGTATTAACCAGAAACATGATACATGTGTGAATACATAGACAAACTGAGTGTCACTAGTATGCCTCTACTTGCTCGTTTATCAAAGATGGTTATGTTTCCTAGCCATGGACAAAAGAGTTGTCATTTGATTAACGGGATCACATCATTGAGAGAATGATGTGACTGACTTGACCCATTCCGTTAGCTTAGCACTTGATCGTTTAGTATGTTGCTATTGCTTTCTTCATGACTTATACATGTTCCTATGACTATGAGATTATGCAACTCCCGTTTACCGGAGGAACACTTTGTGTGCTACCAAACGTCACAACATAACTGTGTGATTATAAAGGTGCTCTACAGGTGTCTCCAAACGTACTTGTTGGGTTGGCGTATTTCGAGATTAGGATTTGTCACTCCGATTGTCGGAGAGGAATCTCTGGGCCCACTCGGTAATGCACATCACTATAAGCCTTGCAAGCATTGCAACTAATTAGTTAGTTGCGAGATGATGTATTACGGAACGAGTAAAGAGACTTGCCGGTAACGAGATTGAACTAGGTATTGAGATACCGACGATCGAATCTCGAGCAAGTAACATACCGATGACAAAGAGAACAACATATGTTGTTATGCGATTTGACCGATAAAGATCTTCGTAGAATATGTAGGAGCCAATATGAGCATCCAGGTTCTGCTATTGGTTATTGACCGAAAACGTGTCTCGGTCATGTCTACATTGTTCTTGAACCCGTAGAGTCCGCACGCTTAAAGTTAGATGACAGTTATATTATGAGTTTATGTGTTTTGATGTACCGAAGGAGTTCGGAGTCCCGGATGAGATCGGGGACATGACGAGGAGTCTCGAAATGGTCGAGACGTAAAGATCGATATATTGGACGACTATATTCGGACTTCGGGAAGGTTCCGAGTGATTCGGGTATTTTTCAAAGTACCGGAGAGTTACGGGAATTCGCCGGGGAGTATATGGGCCTTATTGGGCCATACGGGAATAGAGGAGAGAGGGCGAAAGGAAGGAGGTGCGTAGCCCCCCTCTGGTCCGAATTGGACAAGGGGTGCAGCCCCCTTTTCCTTCCTGCTCTCCCCCTCTTTCCTTCTCTCCTACTCCAACAAGGAAGGGGGGAGTCCTACTCCCGGCGGGAGGAGGACTCCCCCTTGGCGCGCGCCTCCTGGCCGGCCGACCCCCTCCCCCTTGCTCCTTTATATATGGGGGCAGGGGGGCACCTCTAGGACAACAACAATTGATCCCTTGGATCTCTTAGCCGTGTGCGGTGCCCCCCTCCACCATAGTCCACCTCGATAATATTGTAGCGGTGCTTAGGCGAAGCGCTGCGACGGTAGAACAGCAAGATCGTCACCACGCCGTCATGCTGACGGAACTCTCCCTCGACACTCGGCTGGATTGGAGTTCGAGGGACGTCATCGAGCTGAACGTGTGCTAGAACTCAGAGGTACCATAGTTTCAGTGCTTGATCGGTCGGGCCGTGAAGACGTACGACTACATCAACCGCGTTGTGCTAACGCTTCCACTTTCGGTCTACGAGGGTACGTGGACACACTCTCCCCTCTCGTTGCTATACATCACCATGATCTTGCGTGTGCGTAGGATTTTTTTTGAAATTACTATGTTCCCCAATAGTGGTATGAGAGCCAGGTTTTATGCGTTGATGTTATTTGCACGAGTAGAACACAAGTGAGTTGTGGGCGATACAAGTCATACTGCTTACCAGCATGTCATACTTTGGTTCAGTGGTATTGTTGGATGAAGCGGCCCGGACCGACATTACGCGTACGCTTACGCGAGACTGGTTTTACCGCCGTGCTTCGCACACAGGTGACTAGCGGGTGTCTGTTTCTCCAACTTTAGTTGAACCGAGTGTGGCTACGCCCGGTCCTTGCGAAGGTTAAAACAGCACTAACTTGACGAACTATCGTTGTGGTTTTGATGCGTAGGTAAGAACGGTTCTTACTCAACACGTAGCAGCCACGTAAAATTTGCAACAACAAAGTAGAGGACGTCTAACTTGTTTTTGCAGGCATGTTGTGATGTGATATGTTCAAGACGTGATGCTATATTTTATTGTATGAGATGGTCATGTTTTGTAACCGAAGTTATCGGCAACTGGCAGGAGCCATATGGTTGTCGCTTTATTGTATGAAATGCAAATGCCCTGTAATTGCTTTACTTTATCACTAAGCGGTAGTGATAGTCGTAGAAGCAATAGATGGCGTAACGACAATGATGCTACGATGAATATTAAGGTGTCGCGCCGGTGACGATGGTGATCACGACGGTGCTTCGGAGATGGAGATCACAAGCACAAGATGATGATGGCCATATCATATCACTTATATTGATTGCATGTGATGTTTATCCTTTATGCATCTTATCTTACTTTGATTGACAGTAGCATTTTAAGATGATCTCTCACTAAATTATCAAGAAGTATTCTCCCTGAGTATGCACCATTGTGAAAGTTCTTCGTGCTGAGACACCACGTGATGATCGGGTGTGATAAGCTCTACGTTCAAATACAACGGGTGCAAAATAGTTGCACACGCGAAATACTCAGGATAAACTTGACGAGCCTAGCATATACAGATATGTCCTCGGAACACAGAGACCGAAAGGTCGAGCGTGAATCATATAGTAGATATGATCAACATAGTGATGTTCACCATTGAAAACTACTCCATCTCACGTGATGATCGGACATGGTTTAGTTGATTTGGATCACGTGATCACTTAGATGACTAGAGAGATGTCTGTCTAAGTGGGAGTTCTTAAGTAATATGATTAATTGAACTTTAATTTATCATGAACTTATTCCTAGTAGTATTTTGCAAATTGTGTTGTAGATCAATAGCTCGCGTTATTGCTTCCCTATGTTTTTGCTTCCCTATGTTTTTATATGTGTTCCTAGAGAAACTAAGTTGAAAAATGTTAGTAGCAATGATGCGGACTGGGTCCGTGATCTGAGGTTTATCTCATTGTTGCACAGAAGAATTATGTCCGTGATGCACCGCCAGGTGAAAAACCTATTGCAGGAGCAGATGCAGACGTTATGAACGTTTGGCTAGCTCAATATGATGACTACTTGATAGTTTTGTGCACCATGCTTTATGGCTTAGAACCGGGACTACAAAAACGTTTTTGAAACGTCACGGAACATATGAGATGTTCCATGAGATGAAATTGGTATTTCAGACTCATGCCTGTGTCAAGAGGTATGAGACCTTTGACAAATACTTCGCCTAAAAAATGGAGGAGAATTGCTCAACTAGTGAGCAAGTACTTAGATTGTCTGAGTACTACAATCGCTTGAATCAAGTGGGAGTTAATCTTCCAGATAAGATAGTGATTGGCAGAGTTCTCTAGTCACCATCACCAAGTTAGTAGAATTTTGTGATGAACTATAGTATGCAAGGGATGACGAAAACGATTCCCGAGCTCTTCGTGATGTTGAAATCGACGAAGGTAGAAATCAAGAAAGAGCATCAAGTGTTGATGATTGACAAGATCACTAGTTTCAAGAAAAGGGCAAAGGGAAAGAAAGGGAACTTCAAGTAGAATGACAAGCAAGTTGTCACTCCCGCGAAGAAGCCCAAAGCTGGACCAAAGCCTGAAACTGAGTGCTTACACTTCAAAGGAAATGGTCACTGGAAGCGGAAATGCCCCAAATATTTGGTGGATAAGAAGGATGGCAAAGTGAACAAGGGTATATTTGATACGTAGGTTATTGATATGTATCTTACTAGTGTTTATGGTAGCCCCTGAGTATTTGATACTTGTTTGGTTGCTAAAAATTAGTAACTCAAAACAGGAGTTACAGAATAAACAAAGACTAGTTGAGGGTGAAGTGACGATGTGTGTTGGAAGTGGTTCCAAGATTGATATGATCATCATCGCACACTCCCTATACTTTCGGGATTAGTGTTAAACCTAAATAAATGTTATTTGGTGTTTGCGTTGAGCATGAATATGATTTGATCATGTTTATTGCAATACAGTTATTCATTTAAAGTCAGAGAATAATTGTTGTTCTGTTTACATGAATAAAACCTTCAATGGTCATACACCCAATGAAAATAGTTTGTTGGATCTCGATCGTAGTGATACACATATTCATAATATTGATGCCAAAAGATGCAAAGTTGATAATGATAGTGCAACTTATTTGTGGCACTGCCGTTTGGGTCATATCGGTGTAAAGCGCATGAAGAAACTACATGCTGATGGGTTTTTGGAATCACTTGATTATGAATCATTTGATGCTTGCGAACCGTGCCTTTTGGGCAAGATGACTAAAACTCCGTTCTACGGAACAAAGGAACGAGCTAATGATTTGTTGGAAAGAATACATACCGATGTATGCAGTCCAATGAGTATTGATGCTCGTGGCGGGTATCATTATTTTCTGACCTTCACAAGATGATTTGAGAAGATATGAGTATATCTACTTAATCAAGCACAAGTCTGAAACATTTGAAAAGTTCAAAGAATTTCAGAGTGAAGTGGAGAATCGTCGTAACAAGAAAATAAAGTTTCTGCGATTTGATCGCGGAGACAAATATTTGAGTTATGAGTTTGGTCTTCAATTAAAACAATGTGGAATAGTTTCACAGTCCACACCACCTAGAACACTATAGCGTTATGGTGTGTCCGAAAGTCGTAACCGCACTTTATTGGATATTGTGCAATCTATGATATCTCTTATTAGTTTACCACTATCGTTTTGGGGTTATGCATTAAAGACAGTTGCATTCACTTTAAAAAGGGCACCATCGAAATCCGTTGAGACGGCGCCTTATGAACGTTTGGCAAGAAACCAAAGTTGTCGTTTCTTAAAGTTTGGGGCTGCGATGCTTATGTGAAAAAGTTTCGACCTGATAAGCTCGAATCCAAATCGGAGAAGTGTGTCTTCATAGAATACCCAAAGGAAATTGTTGGGTACACCTTCTACCACAGAGCCGAAGGCAAAAGTCTTTGTTGCTAAGAATGGATCCTTTCTTGAGAAGGAGTTTCTCTCGAAAGAAGTGAGTGGGAGGAAAGTAGAGCTTGATAAGGTAATTGTACCTTCTCCCATATTGGAAAGAAGTTCATCACAGAAATCAGTTCCAGTGATTCCTACACCAATTAGTGAGGAAGTTAATGATGATGATCATGAAACTTCAGATCAAGTTGCTACCGAACCGCGTAGGTCTTCCAGAGTAAGATCCACACCAGAGTGGTACGGTAATCCTGTTCTGAAAGTCATGTTACTAGACCATGATGAACCTATGAACTATGAGGAAGCGATGATGAGCCCAGATTCCGCGAAATGGTTTGAGGCCATGAAATCTGAGATGGGATCCATGTATGAGAACAAAGTATGGTCTTTGGTGGACTTGCCCGATGATCGGCAAGCCATAGAAAATAAATGGATCTTCAAGAGGAAGACGGACGTTGATAGTAGTGTTACTATCTACAAAGCTCAACTTGTCGCGAAAGGTTTTTCGACAAGTTCAAGGTGTTGAATACGATGAGGTTTTCTCACTCGTAATGATGCTTAAGTCTGTCCGAATCATGTTAGCAATTGCCACATTTTATGAAATCTGGAAAATGGATGTAAAAACTGCATTCCTGAATGGATTTCTGGAAGAAGAGTTATATACGATGCAACCAGAAGGTTTTGTCGATCCGAAAGGTGCTAACAAAATGTGCAAGCTCCAGCGATCCATCAATGGACTGGTACAAGCATCTCGGAGTAGGAATATACGCTTTGATGAGTTGATCAAAGCATATGGTTTTATGCAGACTTTTGGAAAGGCCTGTATTTACAAGAAAGTGAGTGGGAGCACTACAGCCTTTCTGATAAGTATATGTGAATGCCATATTATTGATCGGAAATGATGTAGAATTTTCTAGAAAGCATAAAGAAGTGTTTGAAAGGAGTTTTTCAAACAAAGACCTAGGTGAAGCTGCTTACACATTGAGCATCAAGATCTATAGAGATAGATCAAGGTGCTTGATGAGATTTTTTAATGAGTACATACCTTGATAAGATTTTGAAGTAGTTCAAAATGGAACAGTCAAAGAAGGAGTTCTTGCCTGTGTTTCAAGGTGTGAAGTTGAGTAAGACTCAAAACCCGACCAAGGAAGAAAATAGAAAGAGAATGAAAAGTCATTCCCTTGCCTCAGTCATAGGTTCTATAAAGTATGCTATGCTGTGTACCAGACCTATTTTATACCTTGCTATGAGTTTGGCAAAGGAATACAATTTTGATCTAATAGTAGATCACTGGACAGCGGTCAAGAATATCCTTAGTGAGGACTAAGGAGGTATTTCTCGATTATGGAGGTGATAAAAGAGCTCGTCGTCAAAGTTACAACGGTGCAAACTTTTTACACTGATCTAGATGACTCTAAGTCTCAATCTGGATACATATTGAAGGTGGGAGCAATTAGTTAGAGTAGCTTCATGCAGAGCATTGAAGACATAAAATATTTGCGAAATACATACGGCTCTGAATGTGACAGACCCGTTGACTAAACTTCTCTCACGAGCAAAACATGATCATACCTTAGTACTCTTTGGGTGTTAATCACATAGCGATGTGAAGTACATTATTGACTCTAGTAAACCCTTTGGGTGTTGATCACATGACGATGTGAACTATGAGTATTAATCACATACAGATGTGGATATTGGTGTTAAATCACATGGCGATGTGAACTAGATTATTGACTCTAGTGCAAGTGGGAGACTGAAGGAAATATGCCCAAGAGGCAATAATAAAGTTATTATTTATTTCCTTACATCATGATAAATGTATATTATTCATGATAGAATTGTATTAACCAGAAACATGATACATCTGTGAATACATAGACAAACTGAGTGTCACTAGTATGTCTCTACTTGACTAGCTCGTTTATCAAAGATGGTTATGTTTCCTAGCCATGGACAAAAGAATTGTCATTTGATTAACGGGATCACATCATTGCGAGAATGATGTGACTGACTTGACCCATTCCGTTAGCTTAGCACTTGATCATTTAGTATATTGCTATTGCTTTCTTCATGACTTATACATGTTCCTATGACTATGAGATTATGCAACTCCCGTTTACCGGAGGAACACTTTGTGTGCTACCAAACGTCACAACGTAACTGGGTGATTATAAAGGTGCTCTACAGGTGTCTCCAAAGGTACTAGTTGGGTTGGCGTATTTCGAGATTAGGATTTGTCACTCCGATTGTCGGAGAGGTATCTCTGGGCCCACTCGGTAATGCACATCACTATAAGCCTTGCAAGCATTGCAACTAATTAGTTAATTGCGAGATGATGTATTACGGAACGAGTAAAGAGACTTCCCGGAAACGAGATTGAACTAGGTATTGAGATACCGACGATCGAATCTCGAGCAAGTAACATACCGATGACAAAGGGAACAACGTGTGTTGTTATGCGGTTTGACCGATAAAGATCTTCGTAGAATATGTAGGAGCCAATATGAGCATCCAGGTTCTGCTATTGGTTATTGACCAAAAACGTGTCTCGGTCATGTCTACATTGTTCTTGAACCTGTAGGGTCCACACGCATAAAGTTAGATAACAGTTATGTTATGAGTTTATGTGTTTTGATGTACCGAAGGAGTTCTGAGTCCCGGATAAGATCGGGGACATGACGAGGAGTCTCGAAATGGTCGAGACGTAAAGATCGATATATTGGACGACTATATTCGGACTTCGGAAAGGTTCCGAGTGATTCGGGTATTTTTCGGAGTACCGGAGAGTTACGGGAATTCGCCGGGGAGTACATGGGCCTTATTGGGCCATACGGGAATAGAGGAGAGAGGACGAAAGGAAGGAGGTGCGCAGCCCCCCTCTGGTCCGAATTGGACAAGGGGTGCAGCCCCCTTTTCCTTCCTCCTCTCCCCCTCTTTCCTTCTCTCCTACTCCAACAAGGAAGGAGGGGAGTCCTACTCCCAGTGGGAGGACTCCTCCTGGCGCGCCCCTCCTGGCCGGCCGACCCCCTCCCCCTTGCTCCTTTATATATGGGGGCAGGGGGGCACCTCTAGGACAACAACAATTGATCCCTTGGATCTCTTAGCCGTGTGCGGTGCCCCCCTCCACCATAGTCCACTTCGATAATATTGTTGCGGTCCTTAGGCGAAGCGCTGCGCCGGTAGAACATCAAGATCGTCACCACGCCGTCGTGCTGACGGAACTCTCCCTCGACACTCGGCTGGATCGGAGTTCGAGGGACGTCATCGAGCTGAACGTGTGCTAGAACTCGGAGGTGCCGTAGTTTTGGTGCTTGATCGGCCGGGCCGTGAAGACGTACGACTACATCAACCGCGTTGTGCTAATGCTTCCGCTTTTGGTCTACGAGGGTACATGGACACACTCTCCCCTCTCATTGCTATACTTCACCATGATCTTGCGTGTGCGTAGGATTTTTTTTAAAATTACTACGTTCTCCAACAAAGGGCTACGGTCGGTAACTTAAAATTGTCCACAAATCCCCTTGATATGAATGAATGTGATGAACCAGTGTAAAAAAGAACAAGGGCTGTAAATGCATCACTTAAAATTGTCCACAAATCCCCTTGATATGAATGAATGTGATGAACCAGTGTAAAAAAGAACAAGGGCTGTAAATGCATCAATAAAAAACTTACCAACAACTGTGTCAGGCTGGTCGTCAATTTCCTCCACATTGACATGATTCACCGTACTCTGGTGAAAGGGTTGGGCTTCTTTCCAGAGCTTCCATTGCCATTCCCATTCTTCGCCTTGCGACATTTGGTAGCGTAGTACCCGGTCTTCCCGCACTTAAAACAGGAAATGTGACTCAGATCTTTCTTTGCGGGTGTCGCGGGGTTGGAACGATTCTGAATGCCGTTTCCTCCATTCCCATTGCCATTCCTATGGCCATTATGGTTATGTCCAATTCCTCCATGATGGGAATGTCCTCCATGGTTATGGTGATGGTGTCCTCCCGAGTATGGAGCGTAGCTGGGCTTCTGCTGAGCTCTAGGGTTGTACTTCCCCTGGCTATACTTTTGTTTGCGGCTATCAATTTGTTGCTGCTTGCCTTCAGGGATGACGGCCTTGTCTACCAGCTCCTGGTAGTTGTTGAAAGTTGCCACCATCCGCTGCATTCCCAGATCATCACTCAGTCCTTCGAGAAACTTCTCCTGCTTTGCGGCATTTGTGGCCACATCATCTGGGGCATAGCGAGCTAACTGGCTGAACTCATCCACGTACTGCCCCATAGTACGATTCCCCTGGCGTAAGTTGCGGAACTCACGCTTCTTCAAACTCATGGCTCCAGCTGAGACATGTGCGGTGCGGAAGGCCTGCTGAAACTGATCCCATGTAACCGTGGCAATGGGGTAAGTGGCGGTGTAATTATCCCACGAAGAGGTTGCGGATCCATCAAGTTGATGTGCAGCAAAACGCATCTTCTCCGCATCCGTGTATCCAGCAGTTGCTTCCTCCCTCCCGTTCTTGCGGAGCCAATCATCAGCAACAATCGGCTCGGTGCTGCTAGAGAACACCGGTGAATTCAACCTTAGGAAATAGGTCAGGTTGTCAACTGAGGCATCTGATGAGAAATTAGTATAGAATAAGGGCCTGATGAGAAATTACATTACCCATATGCATATGAGGCAGATAAATTCCAAATCACACCACTCAATTTCAATCAAGCTTCACAAAATTGGGTCTAAGCTAACTATTACAAAATCTCACAAATGATATCGAACTACTTGAAAAAAAACTCTAATCGAAAGTAAAGCGAATTTCTAATATCTAAAATGGTGGTCGGCTAGAAGTTCTGATCGGTAGAAGACTCCATCCAGTCTTCATCATCATCATCATCATCATCATCATCATCATCATCATCATCATCTGACTCCATTAAGTCATCATCGTCGTCGTCGTCTTCATAATCCTTGTCTTGGCTGATGAAATTTCCGTTAGAGTTGTCCTCCTGAATGTTCTCTTCCTGGTCCAGCTTCTCCTCGGTTGCCTCTAGCTTCTTCTTCAGGTCCTCATACCTCTCCAGTAGCACACTAATTTCCTCTTCATATCCATCACGGGTTGCCTTGATTTCATCCTCCAGCTCAAAATTTCGGATGATCAGCTTCTTGGTTTTCTTCATGCTAGCGCACATCTGATTCTCCAATCGGTGGATGTGCTGGTCCATATCATGTATGTATGATGCGATCAACTCATCTCTCCTGGTGCGGACCATTTCCCATTGGTGATCCCGGCGTTCGCATATCCTGTAGATGGTTTCTTCAAGTTCCTTGTTGTACACCTCACAAATGCGTAGAAAGGTGATGTGTGCGGCCATACTCCTTCCTAAGCTCCAAGTTGGCGCATTCAAGGTAAAATCGATAGGCTCGGTAGCTGGTGCAAAGGTCCTTCCAGGGACATAAATTCTGATCCTCCAACATTTCTCTTCCGGCAAGGTAGCGATGAAGTTCCGGTGAAAGTGGGCAGGGCGATGTTCAGATACTTCACAACTTCCTTCAGGTGTCGTCCGAAGGGCGTGGTCTCGTCGAGTTGAACAAACTTGGTCCTAGGGTTCGACATCTATATTGTTGAAATAGGGAAGGATTAGAAATGAATAGAGGAGAGCATAAGACCAATGATATATATGGAAATTATAAAATAAGATTTTTCCATCCTAAGGCTTTTCCATTCCTAGTGGTCGCGTCTAACAGTCAGCGTGTGCTCTGATACCATCTTGTAGCAACCCGATCCCAATTGATCAAAGTCTCTGTGCTTAAGTGTCATCCCTAGATCGGTATGCTGACACACACAGTACTCGAGGATTTTGTAACAGAGATCAATCACACACTTATTACATCCAGGTCCTCACAAAGAGTATTTATTACATAAATATGACTGAAGGCCAACTAAATAAACTAACTATGGAAACTTTGAAGATAAATGAGTCCATCCAACTCCATGAAAAAGCTGAGTGCAGAACAACGACCTATCGCACCTTAATCTTCGTCGAGAAACTCTGCAACATGAGACGTTGCAGCCGTGTAGGTAAGCACATGGAATATGCTGGAATATGTCGACGTTGCAGCCGCATCGGCCAACGGTGGCGGTGGAGCGCGGGGCGAGGCGGAGGATTTTCGGCGGAGCTCAGGAAGTCTAGCGAACTCGTGCGAAAGCTGTAGTGGCTTTCGGGGCTTGAGATTTGAGGAAAAAGATGTCCGGGGTCGAGGCTATACATATGCGGCTTTCGTGGAGGAGGGGCAAGGTTGGGGAAAGAGTCTCGAGCGGACTCGGCTTTCTGGAGCAGGACACCGCCTTGGCGTGGGGAAGAGGAACCCGACAGGTGGGACCCACCTGTCGGCGGCTGGGCGAGCCGGCGAGCGGGCCGGAGGCGGTTCGGGCGCAGGGATGGGCCAGAGCGTGGCAAGCTGGGCCGGCTAGCTTGTCGCCTGGCTAGGCCGGGCACGATTTTTCTTAAAAAAACGTTTTTAGATTTGTTT
The DNA here is from genome assembly GCF_002162155.2 of Triticum dicoccoides. Taxonomy (NCBI): domain Eukaryota; kingdom Viridiplantae; phylum Streptophyta; class Magnoliopsida; order Poales; family Poaceae; genus Triticum; species Triticum dicoccoides. The sequence goes on along the minus strand of NC_041387.1, from coordinate 455,416,032 downwards.
TATTTACAAAAAACCCTAAAGCACCGAAAACAAATAAATAAATAAAATTCAAAAAAAATTCCAGAAAATTCACATAATTCCCTCCTAATAAATGGGATTAGGTGGACATTTTTCCTCGCCTCAATGCAAAATTTTAAAATAAACTTTTTGCTATGCTAATAAAATTTGCACCAAAATAATTTGTAAATAAATCCCAATAAATATACTTTAATTTCAAATTCAATTTCCAATATTTCTATTCTGTTTTTCTGAAGAAGTCCTTTTATCTTCTCTCTTTATTTTATTTCTTAAATAATGGAAATGAATTTTTGGTGGAACCAAATTTGATCCAAATTCCCAACTTTGAAAATTTCAAAAATGGTTTTAGGGAAACTTCCAACTCCTTCTTTTGGTCCTTGAGTTGCTCAAAGTTGCTTGGATCAATATTCAAATAAAACAAATGAAGGCAAAAATGCATAAATCATGGATGCATTCGAATGATCTATAAATAACATCCAAATTGAAAATTTGGATGTTACATTAGCTGAGGTGGATTTACTCTTCCATGGCGCCGGGGGACCTCGAGAGGGTCCTTGTATCCGCCAGCTAGCCTATCTCGGTCCTAAGGAGCGCGATCGGGTTTCTCGGCCCAACCGTGATTTGATAGCATGCTGCGATCGGCCTCTTCATCTAACTCCGGGAGTAAATTTATCCTGGGGCAAAATTTGTTAGCCTCATTCTTCGCAAGCTTGTCCCCAAGATCCCACTTGGCCTGAAGGAGTTCGACTCATCTATCATTTGGTTGATCCTGCTCGGACTTCAACTATTGGGTCTTCTGCTTGATGCTCTTGGCCATATTGGCCAATTGCTTCTGGTAGACCTCGAGCTGGGGTGGCTCGAGGGGCTCCTCAAAGTCATCAAATTCATCAGGCCCGAGGCTTCTATCTTCCTTGGATTCGGGGTAGTAGTCAGCATCCTCGGGATCCTCGTCGTCCCTATTAACGCTGCCGTTATTCCCGCTGTTGATGTTTTCACCATGTTCTTGCCATTGTCGGCGCCATTTAGAGCGGTGCCATCATCAACGGTGTCACTGTTTCTAGTGTCGCCGTTGTCAGTGCCACTTTTACGGTGGCCCTTGCATCGGCATCTCGGGGATTTTCTGCTTCCTCCTCCGTCTTTGGGGGTATCCACCATGTAGACGTCATACGTGGTGGTAGTGGCCCACTTGCCGGTATTACCGGTGGGAGGTGGTGAGGCGGCGCTCGACGTCTCGTCGACATCTTCATCCATGTCGTCAGACATGTACGATAAAATGACTGTTAAGTCCTCGACGATAGTGACTAGGTGGGTGGTGGGTGGGCTTAAAATTCCGACCACTTAAGGTCTCTCCCTGATCCGATAGTAGATTGAAGCTTGATCATCCAAGACTGACAGACTCTGAATCTGATCTAACATCTCGTTCAGAAGCGTGATATCGGCCTCGCCCATCTTTTGATAGTAGGCGAGGCTTAATTGAGGTTTGCCCGAGGTTCCACCTGACGCGGTCTTGGGGGTTTTGGTGGTCGGCCCTAAAGTTTGAACCGATGGGGTAACGTCCTGCTCCGAGATTGAGCCTTGTGCTAGGACGATGGTGTTGGCGAGATCCTCGGTTTGGTCTGACACCCAGCCCAAAAAAGCAAGTTCGCCATTGGAGTCCACGACATACTCCAGATTGCCAAACATGATGGTCTGGCCTGGGACGAGATTCTCAACCTGGCCACGGTGGCCAGTTGAGTTGGCGTGCAGCACGGTGCTATCAAGGTAAAAAAGTTGTCCGGTGAGGAACGTCTTCCCGTAACCAATGTTGTTGTCGATCCGGAGATGAGCCATCGAGCCTTCATGACCACATAATGTGGCGAGTACCCACTAATCCAAGACACCGTGCCATGGCCCCTTCTTGTCGCGCCGCCACTGCAGCTCGCCCGTTGTGGCCGTCGCAACTCGTTGTGGTTGCGGATCCAACATGCGACCATCATGATTGCAACTCGCTGGCTAGCTCGCGGTCTGAGAGAG
>NC_041387.1:455393013-455413711 GCF_002162155.2 Triticum dicoccoides | reverse complement strand
AGAGAGAGAGAGGTAGGAACGGGCGAGCTCGGCCGACGCAAATCCATGTTGGTCACGCGCGAGGGGGTGGGGTTGAGGGAAATGGAGAGAGGTGCATAAAGAGATAAGCTGAAGAAGAGAAGCAATGGTTGGAGGCATGCACAAAAAGGAAACAAGGGCTGCTTGATTCGCTTCCATCCTACAACGCACGCGTGTCAGGTGGAAGTTTCGTCTCGCTAGTCGGATAGAATCATTTCCCTATAAGATGAGATTGTTTCAACAAGGTCAAGCCGGCTGCGGTAGTGGAGCAGCAACATCGGCGCGTCGGCGGCTCGTTCTGACGGCAATAATGGTCGTTCGGTGGTCTCAGAATCTCGATACAATTTTTACTATATTTGAGATGCTTTGTACTTTCGATGAACCTTTGCAATAGATTTTTTGAAAAAGAAAACACTGTATAGTACTCCGTGTAAACTAATATAAGATTGTTTAGATCATTTTTTAGTGATCTATACGGCGCGCCTTCGGCTCGCTTCAGTGCTTGTAGTCGTCGTTAGGTGGTCCAGGATCTGGATGTAGTTTTTATTATTTCTAGTGTTCGTTGTATTACCATGGTTGAAGATGAATAGATCGAAAGTTTTTTCAGCAAAAAATATATATTAGGTTACAGATAAGGAGTGCATTATTTCTTTTGTGCATGAGTGTTTAAGAATTGGAATTTTGGAGCGCACAGGCGTATACGGTGCGGGCGATGACGCGTCGGCCAGTTAGCCCGACAGAAAAATCGGGCGACACGTGGCCGTCCACAAGTATTGTCTAATGATTTGGTCCAATAATTGGGCGCGCAAATGATTTGCGCCAGTGGCAACCTGTCCAGAACTCGTCCCTCGAACATCCTGGCCGCTGTATTAATCGCCAGGTCTCGACCTCCTGGTCATGGAACAGTCTAGCGTGATCCCGATCCATGGTCACGGCGTCCCAACGGAAACGTTTTTCTTCATTCCATTTTTACCGGAACGGCCAATCATAGGGAAAGAAGTGGGCGAGGTAGATATCGTGTTTGACAAATTTGCATCGCGGAATTGGACAAGTGTTTTCACCCGGAAGTCGTGTCGAATGAAGCAAGAGAAGCGAGCCCTCTCAAGCAGAAGAGAAGTTGGGGAGAACAAATCCGTTGTTCAAATGGGGGAAGAAGGCAAGAGGCCCAAGTTTGCTGCGCGTACACAGCCACATGAGCCCCCCCTTTTCCACCCCCTCTGATCCAACCATTTCCAGATTTTTGCCACCCATATATAATCTTGCCAATCTCGGTATTATCCCGTCGGATATTCCAACAGTGCTACGTAAGTATTTACCACCAACCAAACCATGCATGAGTCTCGTACCTCTTGCCATTGGTCTAATTACTCCATTTTTCACCATTTTTGCCTTCTTTTTAGGGATTGTGTGACTAGCGTTTCATCGTTTCGAAGCCGTAGTTTTATCCGGACCGCTATTTGCTTGGTTCTTTCTTTGGATCATTGGGCCACAGCTGTCACGGTGCCCGTTTTCCATGGAACAGGTCTGGGGGTCACGTTATTTGCCTCAGGCCACACGGCACGAGCAAACACCTGCAATGTCACGGTCTCCTCCGTTAACCCGTTGAACAACTCTTTTCTCATCATTAATTAATTTAAATATACAATGGATCATGTGTATACACATGGTTATCGTGCGAAGCATTCTCTTCTTCTCTAGAAAGAAAAATATAGTAACATGACAGCCATTTCCCCTCTCCCCTCCTCCAAGAAATAAGAAATGAACACCCTGTCCTGTCCTCTCCGGGCAGAGACGGGTTCTCCACGAGCGACAACGGACGGAGGGGGTAATTCAGGGGTGACGAAATGATGAAAATGAAAAACGCCCGGCCCCACGGTTTGATAGGGCCCGACCAATCATGGGGCGACAGCTGGGGTGCACTGCCCTTGGAGGCTATTAACAACCGCGCGCGCTCGCTCGACCAATTAACTAGTGCTGATGGGCTGCTAATCCCGACCGGAGACCCCTATTTAAGCCCGCCCCCTCCCTTCCTCTTCTCCTCCCCCCACTCCCGCTCTCCCCCTCTCTCTCTCCTCCATACGCCTCGCCTCTTGAGCGCGCTCTTGAAGGAAGGCTCCAGACCTCTGCCTTCTGCTCTCCCCGGCTCTGCATCCGCGAGAGCTGTTGCATTGCTGCAGCTCGCGAGCGCCCGGGTCCTTAGTAGGTATGGTCCTGTTCTCTGGCCGCGGATTCATGGCAAATGTGGCTCCGTTCAGAGCTCTGATGTTGAGCCGCGTGCTTGTCAGTAACAATGGGGGGAAATGATCCGGGGGGTTTATAATAGATTAAAACCTGGAGTGTATATATGATAAAATTGATGGAACTAGGAATATGGTTGAATTTACCCGGAGAAGTAATCGAACGGCGTGCTGATTGTTGACCCTTTCTGCAGTTCTTTCACCACAGCCCGGATCATGGAGTTCGACGAGCGCTGCCTCAAGGTCCAGGAGCCCAAATTTGATTGCCTCCTCTTTGGTAGGCAACCTCTTCTCTGCGGAATGCCACTCGCCATTTATTCTCTTATTTATTTATGTCTGCCTTTTGCTCTAATTTTTTTATTTATATCTCCGTGTTTCCTCCTTTTACAACTCTGTTTTTTTTACTGAATGAATGCACAAGTTCTGATCATGTTTCTCTGCTGCAGACCTCGACGACACTCTGTACCCGCTGAGCTCGGGGATCTCATCACACGTCAAGACCAACATTGAAGGTGAGGCCTCTCACCTCTCCTGCTGCTTCTCATCTCCTCTCGTTTCTCAGTGTGCGAATCTGTTAAACTGAATGCATGTTTTGCTATTCTCTATATAGCTTACATGATTGAGAAGCTGGGTATTGATGAGAGCAAGATCGAAAACCTTGGCAACCTGCTGTACAAGAACTATGGCACCACGATGGCGGGCCTCAGGGCAATTGGCTACAACTTCGACTACGATGAGTACCACAGGTACGTACACACATGAGCCCATCTTCTCCTACGAGCGTGTGGATTCTTTGTGCTACTCTGCTCTAACATCTTCCTGTATTTCCTTCTTGCCTCTGACAGCTTTGTCCATGGAAGACTGCCCTACGACAACATCAAGCCAGACCCCGTTCTGAAGCAGATTCTCAAGAACATGCGCATCCGCAAGCTCGTATGTCCCCTGCCCATGCTGATGAAACTCCATACTCGGAGCAAATGGCTAATTAATGGGCTCCTGACACATGTGTTTGTTTCAGATTTTCACCAACGGTGACATGATCCATGCCGTGAGAGCCCTCAAGAGGCTGGGCCTGGAGGACTGCTTCGAGGGGATCATCTGCTTCGAGACCCTGAACCCGCCGTGCCTGCTGACGCCGTGCGACCAGGCGCCCGAGATCTTCGACATCGCCGGCCACTTCGCCGGGTTAGGCAGCGCCGACGACCTGCCCAGGACCCCCGTCCTATGCAAGCCCAACGTGGGCGCCATGGAGGCGGCCCTCAGGATCGCCAACGTCAACCCTTACAAGGCGGTAAGTCTTGACAGTTTGAGTTACCAGAACATTCGAATACTATTTACTTGCAGCATTTCAGTTTTGTGTTTGGCCGTACGTCAACTAATAACGAAATTAAACTCGCTTAATTACCGCAGATTTTCTTCGACGACAGCGTGCGCAACATTCAGGCAGGCAAGCGAATTGGCCTCCACACGGTGCTGGTTGGCACGTCGCAGCGGGTGAAGGGCGCGGATCACGCGCTGGAGAGCATCCACAACATCAGGGAGGCGCTGCCGGAGCTGTGGGAGGAGGCCGAGAAGGCGGAGGACGTCCTCTACGCCGATCGCGTGGCGATCGAGACCTCGGTGACCGCGTAAGACGCCGCTGGCTCCCGGTGCACCTTCAGTCTGATACCCCAAGCGCAACCCGATTCGACCCGAGCCTGCCGGACAGGTGATCTTCACGTGGAATGCTCTTCAGCATTTGCCGGGAAAACAGTATCCATCACGAGGAGAGGAGGGGGAGTTCAGAAAGTCAGGAATTAATGCAGCATGCACACCATGCCGGGCCGGTCCTAATATATGTACATGTATCGATCAGATCTTTGCTTGTAAATTACTACTGCTAGGTGGAATGAATAATAAAAAAGAACGGGGTTACTTGTAAGCGAGTTATTCGTATTTAGCCGAAGCAATAAATCAAGGACTTGGCCAGATGAACATGCATGTCTCCTCCTCTGAATAGCTGAAACACACAAACTGACACACTGATGTCTCTCACTTTGCTTTCATTTCTCCTGTATCTTGATGCCCCGGGAGCTGCTGAGCTGAGCCAAATCCTTGGGAGATTTGGGATATTCCGCGTGGATGGCAGTAGCAGTAGCATACGTCGTGATACGCCAAAAGCCACCACTACTTATTTGTGCCTTTGGCTTGCAAGCTTTTGCTACTTGGACTTGGAAAGCACCCGTGTACACGCATAAAGAAAAAAAAGAAGAGGAAGGGACCGTGCGTGAAGCATGTGAAAGCCTCCAGGTCATCGGCTGTTAGGGTCACTCGCAGACTTTGGATGCTAGACTACAAACCGGACGTGACACAACCGGAGGAAAATACGGGGGGGTTAAGTACGGGTTACGGTGTAATTACCTGGTTTCTGGTAAGTAAGTCAGCATCGTCTTATGTATGTGGACCAAACTTGCAAGCCAGACCATGAGGGAGAAGGGCGAGTACGACTGAAATTACATGATGGTTCCAGCGGAATAATTAGTTAATTAATTAAAAATGGTTTGTTGATGCTGTGATCAAGAAAGTTTTAGCGTGCGGAGAAGAGCCCAAGGGGCCTAGATAGATCCTACTTTCCCTTCTTCCTTGTGATGTTAGGGAATCAGACAAGAGCGCCCGTACTAGTTATAATGGGGAAATGACATGATTGACGAGACCTCCAGTGTCATCTACTCCTAGTTGTTGAAGTTTAGGACCGGGAGCTTAAAAGAGGCAATATTCAGTGTGCAAGTTGCGCAGCAAGACAAAGCCACAGAAATGTCACAGCATCAAGGCCGCTTTCCGGTGATACTTACCGGAGCCACTCCTCCGATTTTATACTCCTCGCCTGCTTATCGGCCAATGGCTAACCGCGACCTGGCGCTACTGAACAAGCTTGAGAACAACGCCAAGTTGCCCAGTGACATCAGGAGAAATGACAAATGGGATGGGGCCGTCTATGTTCATTTCATTACCTCCCTCCGATTAGCCTTCCGATTAGCAGGAAGGAGTAGGGATTAACATTTTTTTTGAAAAGAAGGAATACCCCGGCCCTCTACATCAATCGTTGCATGCAACCATATTATTAAATAAAAACATAACAAGGTCATAAGGTCCAAAGATGCTTATAAATTGAGCAGTAGTCGAAAGAAAATAATCTGAAAACAAACTGAGTAGTAGTAGGGATTAGCATATGATGGCCACGGAAGGCACACATGTATGTCAACAGCGAGCCGAGTTTTTTAGCGGTTTTCTAGCATCAGCGTGAATCACATGAAATACTAGTATGGAAAGCCGCTCATGAGGTCCCCCTCATTGACTTAGTGCAATAGCTGTATTAATTAGTCATGGGCGTTTTTCTATGAAAATTAGTCATGAGGGTTCACAAGCCGCTTCATGGACCGCTCGATTTATTTCAGTTGGTTGCTCGATCGCTGCTCAACTTAAAAACAATTGCCTCCGTTTCAAAAAAAATAAAAAAATGAAAAAAAAACGAGCTTGAAGGGACAGGAACAGGAACCACCCGCGGCTCTGAATTGAACCGTGGCGACTAGGGAGTCCCGTGATGACAGCTGCGAGAAACATTTCTTTTCTGGCATGAAAAGTTATGTCACCGTTGAACTGTTCACGTTCATCAGGCATTGAACCAACGGAAAGGAAACGTTTTGGGGTAGTGATATACTACATACGCACAGTTGACATGGATTGGACGACTCACACTCACGACTAGAATGGCAAGAAACGCTTTCATGTAAGATGGACACTGATTCATGGCTTTGCTCTTCTCATGCCTCCGCTTTGTTGTTTCATGTTTAGCTGTCAGGCACTCAGCTTTCCCTTTGTTGAGATCGATCCCTTTGTTATCCGAAATCCATTTTCCCCTTCTGATCGTTTATGATTCGACGAAATGCGTTGATGGCTTCTTCGACCGATCCACGAGCTTTATTATACAATCTCATCGGTCATCACCGCCATACAACAAATCTGTATCGAGTTCCAGTGGAACAAGCTAAGCTGTTGATACGTGAGCTTGGCTCGGTGAGTGACACCTCAACTGTCCAATATGTTCCAGTACATATCTAGTTTAGGGGTAACGTAAAAAAAGCTACTCCAGAAAAGAGTACCCACATATATACAGGCGTTCATCACTTCATCCCACTTGTGAGCTATTTTAACAAAGCTTACCAGGTTAGAACGAATGAATTAACCACTGCCCGCACACGGTATCTAGCCTAGGCTGATCCTGATGTGCGTAGAGCACAAACGGAAGAAGGATCCAGGCACGCCCGGACCCGGCGATCGACATAATTTGTCAGTTTGCCGGCGGGGTTGAAATGGAATCAGGGAGCACACAGGGAAGATGTGATGGAGGTGGCTGCACTGCACACGAGTAGCACAAAAGGAGCTCGACTGTGCGGTGCTCCAAGTGGCCGGCATGACGGTGGTGAAGTCGCTCACTGGTCACGGCGGTGACCAAAGGAACAAAATTCACCGGCCGGCCGGTCTAGCCTCGCCCCTTTGCCTTTCGGCCCGCTTTTGTTTCTTTTCGGTTCGCTTTCCGTGTTCTCTAGTTAGTTTCCAGCCATCGAATCAGCGACGGGAGCGTCGCTGTTGCGGCAATAGCAGCCAGGCATGAGCTCCATGTTGCAGCAGTAACTTCCATGTTCAGTTTGGTTGGTTGGTCGCTTGCTTGTCGCCTTTGTTTTTTCTTGATGCATACTGCATGGTGTGCCCTCTTTGTTCCTTTCCTCCTTGGAATCGAGGTGCCCTAGCTCGGCGGGCATATGCCCCAGGAACAGGAAGGGTGCACATATGGCACTGAAACATCAGCTGTTCTAAACTGGTGTTATCATATGGAAGCTAATGTCGTAGAGGGGCCGAACCTAGTCGACTTTTAACATATCATATGCACTAACATATGCAGATCACCGTTGTTGCTTGTTTACGGGTATATATCACATCAGATATATTCGTGAGGAGGTGGCCGTCCAAATTTATCCTTGCACTAGTTAAGTCCCAACGTCTTTCCACGTACCCATGGATCAGTCATCCAGGATCGACGATCGTCCACACAAATTTGTATTGGATTATCACCAGCTAGCCATTATTCGTTACCACATATATATATCAGTGTCTGCTTCAGATCATTTGTCACTCTGGATGGAACTTTTCCAGCGACTGCTCCGACGATTTGATTGAATAAATTAACAGCCAGAACGCACTGCACCATGTATATTTTGTTTCCTTGAATGTTCTGACGAATTCGGCTCAAACCGATTCAAGAAGATGATGGCAACATAAGTAGCGGTTCCCATGGGATTTTCATGACATGAAATGATTTGAAAATGGTGATGGCAACACAGAGAGTTATAGTACTATAAGGCAGGCAGCTATGAGACAACAGGTGACACAGGTACTCAAGAAACCATTGCTGGAACGATCAAGCTATCTAATCCAGCTCAGCACTTATCCCCCGGGAACTGCAACACTAGTGGCGTGCGTTTACTCCCAATAACCATTACTGTTTACTAGAGGAATTCGGGTATTATTTCTGATGGAGACGAGAGCTGCAGTACACTAGTGGTACGTGTGCAGGTGATGATGGGCTGGTGTGTGTGTGGCCGACGTGCTGTCCCATGGGGGCAAGGCAGGGGGCTTTCGCTGGTCCACGAGCGATTTAGTCCCGGGGTCTGCTGCTCGGAGTTGATGTTCTTCGAGTCTCCCAGTGTGGCACCTTTGGCCCCAGCGGTTGACTTCTTTCCCAGGGGTGGTGAAGATAGTTCATGGACCGTTGACCGAGGCGCAAATTATTCAGCAGCTGCGGGAACTCGCTCCGGGTAATTTTCAGTGGTCGTTGCTCAAACTAAATGATACATCTTACAAAGTTGATTTCCCGTCTAAGGAGGATCAGTTGCGAATCCTTAAGTTCGGTATGAGCAGGGTTACATGCACTAGTTTTGTGTTGCAGTTTGATGAGTGGAAAAGGAAGGAGCCGCAGGGCACGCCGTTGAGGCAGATTTGGGTCCGTTTCTCCGGGGCGCCATCGGATCCCCTGGACAGCTTCTTGGTGACGTGGAGTTTGGGGTCTTTGATCGGCAAGACGGTTCAGGTGGATATGCCATTCACTCGGGCCAACGGTGTGGCTCGTTTACTTGTCGGTGTTGCTAATATTGAGTTCTTGCCGAACGTGGTGCCTTGGAAGTATGATGATGTTCTCTGTAAGCTGGATGTTCTATACGAGGATCCGAATTTGTTCGATGAGTTTGAGGATGACAATCCTATGGACACGACTGAGGGAGGAGGTGCACCGGGAAACCAGGATGACTCGGCTATGGGGGATGATGATGGGGCCAAGGAGCCGGTCGGCCCGTCTGGTTCTTGTGATATTGCCCCTGCTCGGTCTTCTGGTGTGGCTCCGGCGTCCACCTTGCAGCTTGGGTCTTTGGGACCGTTCTCTGCACCGCCCAGGCTTCGGGGTGTCTATCCGGGTGCCGTGGATCCCGTGGCCCCCCTTTGTGCGCCGGCAGTTATTGAGTTGGGAGATACCGAGGGGCAGGTGGCCCTTCCCTCGTCTCATACCTCTCTGGCGGCTTCCGGGGATGGTGCTGCTCTGTCTGCCATGGCTAGAGGTGACGGCCAGGAGGCCCAGTCCCCGGTGGTGCCGGTGCCGATTGCGCCGGTGATTGGCTCGGCGTTCTTCTCCACGTCGTCACGCACGGGTGGAGGGGTGGCTATGCAGGGCGCCGTCGCCACACTCTGCCCCGATGCGGTGGCCGGGTCAGGTGGCGCGCCCGTCTCTTCGGATCCATCTCCGGAGCACCGAGCGAGGGTCTCCCCAGTCGTTGCTGTCGGCGGGTCACCCGTGGACAGGCCGCGGGAGGCGTCGTCAGGAGGCTCTCCTGCCCCGGTGGCTACGGCCCGGGGTTCTGCTGTTGGGGGACGGGCAGGAGGCCTTTCCCCTAGCAGGGTTTCTCGCGAGGAGGTCATCGCTTTTGGCGGTATCCCGTCTCCCATCTCCTAGGGGAGGCGGGTCAATGGGAGGCTGCAGGAGAAGCCGGACGTTGATGACATGCAGCTGAGGTGTGCTTTGAGAGCTGCTAAGTTACGCGACGTCGAGATCTCCTCTGGTATGTCGGTTAATAAGTCGAATTCCATTTTGCATTTTACTAAGGATGAAATTATTCACAATGCAAATCACTTAGGAGTTTCGCTTGGTAACAATGATTTTGAGGTATCTAGGTCGGTTAACGACATTCTTGATTTAGAGGCTGATCGCGCGATAGATATGATCCGTCACATTGCTGCTGTTAAACCTATGAACGATTCGGAGATAGATGCGCTTGGGGTTAGGGTGCTTGATGGCTTGTGTGCCGATCTTGATCCTGCATTACCCGAAACGGAGGAGGACACCATTCCTGAGGTGTCTCTTCATGTAGATGAGGCCGTGGAGATAGACGCTGAGATTGAGTGTGCGGATCAGGCTGATGGTCACATTAAGCCAAAACAGACTTGGAAGCGGAAGGTTTATCCAGTCTCGGCAGCGCGCAGGAGTGCTCGGATCCGTTCTGCAATTTTTTTTGATGAATTATGAGAGGCATTTTCTGGAATCGCAGAGGTCTTAGAGACTTGGCTAAAAGAAGGTTTCTAGCGGAGGCTTCTCTCGAACATCAGTTAGATTTTATTGCATTGTCTGAGACTGGAAGAAGCAACTTCACTTCACAATTTCTTGCCACTTTGTCTGGAGGGGTAGATTTTGACTGGCATTGCCTCCCCCCTCGAGGAAGATCTAGTGGGGTTTTACTTGGGGTTAAGTGCGAGACGTTGGAAGTTCGGAGTGTAGTTTTGGGGGATTTTGCTATCAAGTTTCGAGTTAGAACTAAGGCAGACGGGTTTGATTGGGCTTTGGTGGCGGTGTATGGAGCTGCGCAGCCAGAGCTCAAGCTAGACTTTTTGGCGGATCTGGTTCGTATTTGTGGTAATGAACAACTTCCCATCTTAGTGGAGGGGGGGATTTTAACATCATCCGTAGGAAAGAGGAAAAGAATAATAACAATTTTGATGGTCGATGGTCGTTTATGTTCAATACTATTATCGAAAGCTTGGATCTCAGAGAGATAGAGCTATCGGGTAGGAAATTCACTTGGGCTAACTCGTTGCCGGTCCCGACTTTTGAGAAGCTTGACCGTGTCCTGGCAAGTGTCGAATGGGAACAGAAGTTTCCTCTGGTAACCGTGCAGGCTATGACACGAGGTGTATCTGATCATACACCATTGCTAGTCGATTCAGGAGTTCAAACTTTTGTGGGCAACAAGAATATTTTCTCGTTTGAACTTGCCTGGTTTGAAAGGGATGGGTTCCTCGAGTTGTTAGCTTGGGAGTGGGCTAAAGACTCAGGAGGAAGGACACCTATCGAGCGATGGCAATGCAAGATTCGTCATCTCCGAAGGTTCCTTCGTGGATGGGCTAAGCACACGCATGGAATTTATAAGGCAGAGAAGGAGAGACTTCTTCTACTTATTCAGAACCTTGAAGTTAAAGATGAAACTTCTATCTTGGATTCCAGTGAGTTGGAAACAAAGATAGAGGCGGAGATGCGACTTAAACAGCTTCTTCCGAAGAAGAATTGAAGTGGGCGTTGAGAGCTAAGGTTCACAAAATTGTTCAAGGCGAGGATAATACTCAATTCTTTCATATGATTGCTAATGGGAAGCATCGTAAAAATAGAATTTTCCAGCTTGAACAAGATGAGGGGACGATAGTTGGTCAAGACAATCTGAAAGTCTACATTACCAATTATTACAAACAGTTGTTTGGCCCCCCGGAAGAGAATTTTGTGTCCTTAGATGAGTTTAGGGTTGAGGATGTTCCTCAACTTGAGACTGCCGAGAATGAGCTCCTGACTGCTCCATTCTCTGAGAAAGAGGTGTTTGAGGCCATTACACAAATGGAAAATAATAAGGCTCCAGGACCGGATGGGTTCCCGGCGGAGTTCTACAAAAAGTGCTGGCACTTTATTAAGGGAGATTTGATGCCCATGTTTCAGGAGTTTTTCGAGGGACATCTTCAGCTGTTTAAGCTGAATTTTGGAACGATAACTCTTCTTCCTAAGAAGACAGACACTGTTCGCATTGAGCAGTTCAGACCTATATGTCTGCTTAATGTGAGTTTCAAAATCTTCACCAAGGTCGGGACGAATAGACTTACGCAGATTGCGCACTCTGTGGTTCATCCATCCCAGACTGCTTTCATGCCTGATAGAAATATCCTTGAAGGGGTTGTTGTCTTGCATGAAACGCTCCATGAAATCCACTCAAAAAACTTGATGGCGTAGTTTTTAAAGTGGATTTTGAAAAAGCATATGATAAAGTTAAATGGCCTTTCCTTCAACAAGCTTTGCGTATGAAAGGTTTTGATCCGGCTTGGAGAAACCAGATTGATTCCTTTACGCAAAAAGGGAGTGTAGGGATTAAAGTGAATGACGACATAGGACACTATTTCCAAACACACAAGGGGCTAAGGCAGGGTGACCCGATGTCACCGATCCTGTTCAACATAGTAGCTGATATGCTGACCATTTTAATAGGTCGGGCAAAGGATGCAGGGCAGGTAGGTGGCCTAGTCCCACATCTAGTTGACGGAGGGATTTCCATTCTCCAGTATGCTGATGATACTATCATCTTTATGGAGCATGATTTGGTGAAAGCAAGAAACATGAAGCTTCTGTTATGCTTGTTTGAACAATTGTCTGGCCTCAAAATTAACTTCCACAAGAGTGAATTGTTTTGCTTCGGAAGAGCAAAGGATGAACAGGACACGTATAAACAATTGTTCGGATGTGAATTGGGTTCCTTACCGTTTACGTACTTAGGTATACCCATTCATCATCGTAAGTTGACTAACATTGAGTGGAAATGCATCGAGGATCCTTTTGAAAAGAAATTGAGCTGCTGGAAAGGGAAGCTCATGTCATACAGAGGACGATTGATTCTGATTAATTCGGTCCTTACTAGCATGCCTATGTTTCTCTTATCCTTCTTCCTGGTTCCGCTGGGTGTCAGGAAAATGTTAGATTTCTACCGATCTCGATTCTTTTGGCAGAATGATGAGCACAAACAGAAGTATAGGCTTGCTAAGTGGGATATAATTTGTAGGCCGAAGGACCAAGGGGGTCTAGGTATTGAAAATTTGGAAATCAAAAACATATGTCTCCTTAGCAAGTGGCTTTTTAAGCTGGTTTCTGAGACGGAAGCTACTTGGGCACAGATTTTGCGTAATAAGTATCTTTATGCTAAAACATTGGACCAGGTAAATGTCAGGCCTTTCGACTCACTTTTTTGGAAGGGTTTGATGAGAGTAAAGCAACTCTTTTTCAATAGGTCAAAATTTATTGTCGGGAATGGTGCTTCTACGAGGTTTTGGGAGGATACGTGGCTTGGGGAGACGCCCCTTGCAATACAATATCCTACTCTGTACAACATTGTGCGACGTAGAGATGCCTACGTGGCAACTGTTTTACAATCCACTCCCCTCAATATTAGTTTTCGGAGGACGCTAGTTGGAAATCGATGGGTGGCCTGGCTCCATCTTGTTAGACGTTTAATGGAGGTCAGGCTGTCCCAGCAACCAGATAAGCTGTATTGGAAACTTACTACGAACGGTGTGTTCTCAGTTAAATCTATGTATCTGGATGTCATTAACTCTAGCGTCGTTCCTTCCTCCATTCACGTTTGTAAAGTAAAGGTTCCCTTAAGAATCAAAGTGTTTATGTGGTTTCTGCATAAACAAGTCATTTTGACTAAGGATAACCTGGCTAAACGAAACTGGGTGGGCTCTTCTAGATGCAGCTTTTGCGATCATAACGAAAATATCAAACACCTCTTTCTCGAGTGTCCGTTGGCTAAGATTCTGTGGCGATCAATTCATATTGCGTTCAATATTAATCAGCCCACCTCTATCAACATGTTATTTGGAACGTGGCTTGATGGGGTTGATCCCGATACTGCAAGACACATTCGTGTTGGCGTCTGTACTTTATTTTGGGCAGTATGGAACTGCAGAAATGATTTAGTCTTTAAGAGATCAACAAACATTCACTTTTTGCAGGTTATCTTCAGGGCCACGGCGTTCATCCGTATGTGGTCGCTACTCACTCTGATGGAGGCCAGGGAGCGTTTGGCTACTGCGTCTACCCGATGGGAGATGGTAGCGCGGGCTATTTTCAACCGGTTTGGATGACGGTCATGTAATAGGATAGGCATGTAGTGATCCTATTGTGTTTGCCAACTGGTTGTGGCTTTGGGTTTGTCGCTCTTATGAGCTTTTTCTTTATTTTAGCACCTCGGTACTTGGCAACTTTGTTACTTCTTTATCTTTATTAATAATATGAGCCGTATGCATCTTTCTGATGCAGAGGCTGGGGTAAACCCCCTTTTCCAAAAAAACCCGAGCGATTTAGTCCTTGCATAATTTCTCACGTCTATTGAAGAGGCTTTTGTACAATTTGTGACCGATTTTCGTTCGGAGGCCCCTCCAGCTCCGTCTTGTCCATGTAATCATCACCGGCTCGAATGTTTTTTCTGGTTGGATATATGTCAACTGTTGTGGCCGAGGAAATGAAAGCTAGATAAAAAATATCAGTGTTTTTTTCTGCGAGGAGGAAGATCAGTGTGTTAACCTTTGAGTTAGAGCAACTCTAGCATAGCGACCCGCAAAAAAAACTCTAGCATAGCAGAGTCGTCGGTCCGGATCGGCATAATAACTAGCAGTATAGTGATTTTGAGTTGTCATATGGCTGTCCATCAACATAATTTATGGACCAGTTCGCTCCATAAACAAACCATCTACGTGGGAGAAAAGTTTCAGCATTTTCCTCCTCACGCCATAGACCTCGCGCCACGGACGGGTTTGAAGGCGCCACCCGTACATGTATATCCGCACCCCGATTAATCATCGGCAAGTGGGCACCGGTAACCGTTGAGCCATTAATGGCGGCCACCGCTCCCCCTGGTTCCCAAGGCGGTTGTTTGGATGGCCACACCGCTTCATCCCCGGCTATGTAAGCCCGACGACGAAGCGTCCGCATCACCCAAGCACTAGTCCCCCTTCCCATCTCCTTCTCAGCGTCTCCTTTCCCCTCATCTCCTCCCCTTCCGCGCGATAATGTCACCACGCCATAAGTTTGCCGACTTGCTGAATGCGGCAGTGGAGTGGAATGTCTCATCACAGAAGGTGCACAACTATGGGGCAAAGTCTCCTCGTGTTAGTCGCTGGTTTATCTTCCCGCGAAAAAATGACGAATCTGGCGGGAGTGGCGGACCAAGCGCATCTGTGGCACTGATGGCAACCATGGGGTAGCTAAGGCCCTCTTCTGGGTGAAGGAGGAGCCGGAGGAAGATGTCCTCAATAGCCCAACCACCCCCTCGCCTTGGTGAATGACACCATTCCCGTTGCGTCCAGCCAGAGTCTGAGCCCGAGGACCCGATCCATGTCATGCTCAAGCTTGATTCCCTTTGAGATCCGGTTTGGATGGCATAAGGTAGTTGTGCCTTTTCCCCAAGTAGGACCCCTGAGTTATCGAACCCATGAGAGGATGTGCACTATAACAAAGGCTCTGACAAGTTATTGCTAACAAAATAAATTCCAATTTTCAGCCAGACCTTTAACAACCTTTTGGGTGTAAACACTAGTATTAAAACATACATGGCTATGAGGTTTTACTCTCACAACCTTATACTTGTCCGTGGGATCTTATCTTGATAATAACATAGCTCAGGAAGACAACTGCTATGATATGCTTTTGACACATGATACGGGGGATGTGTCCAGAGTACGTCTTGACCGGTGCATAACCTGCGTCAAGAGTCAATTGTCCAACTGATAGCCCTTAACGTCTCGCGGGGTTACCTCGATTATTACAAATAAATATTTAGACAAACACAATGGACGTTTATTGACTACACCTCATTTGTTCCCAAGGAATAACTTTCCGCTACCGTACTAACCCCTTCCCTCATGCTATTTGGGATAACATGTCGGCGTTCTGGGAACCAGGGTACCCAGACTTGCCTGCTTGCGGCCCATGGCATGGCTCCATCGACGTCCTGGTACGACCCATCTACAAGACCATCAAGACAAGACCCTCGCGAGGGGCCAAGCCTCGCGAGGTAGACAACGCCAAGACCTCCTGAGGGAGCGGCCTCCCCAGGCTACTCCTGAGGATCGGAGATTCCTATGCAGGTGCCCAACCTCATGAGGTTGCGGTGACGCAAGCCATGACGATCAAGGCTAGGCGGGCTCTAGTGCGCGCAGAGAAGACATTTTCCTCTGTGATGCTAAGGAGGCAAGCGCAGGCGTGGGTTCCCGAGGAATCAGGCAAAGGTTTCCATTCCCGTGCAACAAGACCAAGACCACCAGGACGGCAGGAGGGATGTCGTCACCGAGCCCACCGCAGTATCACGACCAGAAGCTTTGCAGGCGAACACCACCTTTTGTCAGGATAAGATGTACTACTTGTCCCCTTTCAAATTGGCCACTGTGGAGTCCCTTCCCGCCTACATTTTGAGGGAAGAGGAACGAGGCCACCATAAGTATAGGCTATCTACCACCATAGAGGAGGACCCAGATCCCAGAATCCGAACCTCTTGACTCACTCCCTCACCAGAGCAGACCTCACAAGGTTGTTCATCCCTTGTACTAGTTCATCCTCAGCCCCTTGTGAGGCAAATCCACCACAAAGCAGGAGTAGGGTATTACACCGCAAGGTGACCCAAACCTGGGTGAACTGTCGAGTCCATCTTCTTCATTGTTCATTGAGCTAGGCCGTGGTACAACGGGTTGGTTGGATGGATAGGTCAATTTCTTCGCTCACGCCCCAGAGTTCGAACCTTTTTTGGGTCCGCGGAGCCCTAAATCCGACATTTGGCGCGCTGATTAGGGGCGTGTAGAAGCTTCCCCTCCACCGTCTGTTCCGTTGTTCCTATGGCCGACGCTCGTCGTGTATGTTCCGAGCACCGGGCCGCGCAGCGTTGCCCAGACGACACCTGTGGGCGACGGCGCTCCTCACCGCTCTGCCTCCTCGGTGGCTAACGCCGCCACCGACCCTGCTACCCGCGAACAGCAGGACTCATCGTTGCCACCGTCCGTGCATCGTGATGGCCGCACCGCAACTCCATCACCCACTCCAGCCACGGTGTCGTCTTCTCACGCTCAACGCGGGCCGACCAACGAGCAAGCCGCCCTGCCCATGGCACACGAGCTTCTGCGCTATCGTCCGGCCAACAACCTCTATGATGACTGGCTCACCTGCATCGCCGAGCTCGTCAACACCGCCGGCGAGGCCCCGACACCGTCTCGTTCGACTCGTCCTCCATCGTCCCTAGCGGGCGACCTGGCTCATGGCATGCCTCCCCATCCTCCTCTGCATGGCGTGGACCTCAAGCCCAGGCGTGAGACACCCCGGCGCGACCCACCGCGCAGAGAGCCGGCGCGCGATGAAGAAAGTTGCCAAGTTGTGCAGCGGCCCCAAGGAGAGGCGCGCTCGCTCCCAGCACCGCCGCGTCAAGATCGCGCGCCGCCAGAGGCGGTGGCGCATGGGCGCCAAGACCAAGCTCCTCCCATGCGACCGGTCCCTGTGAGTGCGGCAGACTGTCGTTCTTTCACCCTGGAGCTGCGCCGTGTCGTCTGGCCCGACAAGTTCAAGCTGGATCTGCCTCCATGCTACGACGACACTCCTGACCTCGCTGAGTTCCTCCAGCTCTACGAGTTGAGCATCAAGGCGGCAAATGGCAAAGACAAGGTCATGGCGAACTGGTTCCCCATGGCCCTCAAAGATGGCACACGCTCTTGGGTCCTGAACCTCCCGGTCGTGTCAATCTCCTCCCGGGACGACCTCCGCGAGCGTTTCAACGCCAACTTCTAGGGCACTCGAGACCGTGCTCCTACAGAAGGCAACCTGCGGCGCATAAAGCAGCATCCGGGCGAGACCTTGCACAAGTACATATAGCGCTTCACGAATGTTCGCCTGAAAATCCTGAAGGTGTCAGACGAGGCCATCATTTCAGCATTCTCTGAGGGTGTCCGGGATGTCAAGATGAAGGAGGATCTCACCATACACGAGGACTTATGCTCGACTCTGGAGATGTTCAACATGGCCTCCAGGTGCGCGAGGGTAGAGGAAGGTTGTCTCTCCCTCCTGGAGCTTCCAGAGGCCGATCCCGAAGACAAGAAGGCCAAGGCTAAGGAGGTAAAGCGCAAGGGCCCCATTGTGCTCGCAGTTGAACCTGAGATGAAGCGCGGCTGCAACCACGGCGAATCTTCCAGGGGCAACCACCCGTTCTGCGTCTTCCACAACGTCCACAACCACACACTGCCCGGAGTTCAGGGAAATCCGCAACGGGCTCCTTGGCCACCGACCCGAGCGCAAAGACCATTGCTAAGGCCGTGGAGGAGGCCGCGGTGGAGGCCGCTGGGACAACCGCGACCCCCGCCAGGATTGGCGCGATCAGCCTCGTGAGGACCGCTGGCAGGGCCAGTCCTGCGATGGCCCTTGGCGTGACCAACCTCGCGAGGACCTTCCTCAGGGCAATGCTGGCCTCCCTCTGCTGCCACCGCCTCCAAGAAGGAATGGTGACAACCGCCAAGATGATGGGAGTGCGAGCTTCCAGGAGCCACGTGTGATTGCCTGCATCCTAGGTGGTGCTTAGCCCCTGCCTCTCATCGCATCTTTAAGCAGTTTGCTCGCGAGGTGAACGCGGCCCTTCCCAAGCTCAAGGCATCACGTCCCCTTAGGTGGTCCATGTTGTGACGCCCCCGATTCAATCGTACACTAATCATGCACGCAAATGTGTACGATCAAGATCAGGGACTCACGGGAAGATATCACAACACAACTCTACAAATAAAATAAGTCATACAAGCATCATAATACAAGCCAGGGGCCTCGAGGGCTCGAATACAAGTGTTCGATCATAGACGAGTCAGCGGAAGCAACAATATCTGAGTACAGACATAAGTTAAACAAGTTTGCCTTAAGAAGGCTAGCACAAACTGGGATACAGATCGAAAGAGGCGCAGGCCTCCTGCCTGGGATCCTCCTAACTACTCCTGGTCGTCGTCAGCGGGCTGCATGTAGTAGTAGGCACCTCCGGTATAGTAGGGGTCGTCGTCGACGGTGGCGTCTGGCTCCTGGACTCCAGCATCTGGTTGCGACAACCAGAAAGAAAGGAAAGGGGAAAAAAGTGGGGAGAAAGCAACCGTGAGTACTCATCCAAAGTACTCGCAAGCAAGGAACTACACTACATATGCATGGGTATATGTGTAAGGAGGCCATATCGGTGGACCGAACTGCAGAATGCCAGAATAAGAGGGGGATAGCTAGTCCTATCGAAGACTACGCTTCTGGCAGCCTTCGACTTGCAGCAAGTAGAAGAGAGTAGATTGAAGTCCTCCAAGTAGCATCTCCAAGTAGCATCTCCAAGTAGCATCTCCAGTAGCATCGCATAGCATAATCCTACCCGGCGATCCCCTCCTCGTAACCCTAAGAGAGAGCGACCACCGGTTGTATCTGGCACTTGGAAGGGTGTGTTTTATTAAGCATCCGGTTCTAGTTGTCATAAGGTCAAGGTACAACTCCAAGTCGTCCTGTTACCGAAGATCACGGCTATTCGAATAGATTAGCTTCCCTGCAGGGGTGCACCAACTTACCCAACACGCTTGATCCCATTTGGCCGGACACACTTTCCTGGGTCATGCCCGGCCGCGGAAGATCAACACGTCGCAGCCCCACCTAGGCTCAACAGAGAGGCCAGCACGCCGGTCTAAACCTAAGCGCCCAGGGGTCTGGGCCCATCGCCCATAGCACACCTGCACGTTGCGTACGCGGCCGAAAGCAGAACTAGCCCCCTTAATACAAGAGCAGGCTTACGTTCCAATCCGGCGCGCGCCACTCAGTCGCTGGCGTCACGAAGTGCTTCGGCTGATACCACGACGTCGGGATACCCATAACTACTCCCACATAGATGGTTAGTGCGTATAGGCTCGTAGCCAACTCAGATCAAATACCAAGATCTCGTTAAGCGTGTTAAGTATCCGCGAACGCCGAACAGGGCCAGGCCCACCTCTCTCCTAGGCGGTCTCAACCTGCCCTGTCGCTCCGCCACAAAGTAACAGTCGTAGGCCGTCGGGAACCCAGGCCCACCTCTACCGGGATGGAGCCACCTGTCCTTTCAGCCCCCATCTCCGAACAGTACCACAGGTAATGTAATAGTGTAAAGTATATAGTATATGCCCGTGATCACCTCCCAAAGTGATCACAGCCCAATAGTATAGCATGGCAGACGGACAAGAGTGTAGGGTCACTGATGGAACACTAGCATCCTATACTAAGTAGTAGGATAGCAGGTAAAGGTAACAACAATAGTAGCAAGGACAGGCTATGCAGCAGTATAGGATTAACTGAAAGTAGTAACATGCTACACTACTCTAATGCAAGCAGTATAGAGAAGAGTAGGCGATATCTGGTGATCAAAGGGGGGCTTGCCTGGTTGCTCAGACAAGGAGGGGTCGTCGGTGACGTAGTCGTACTCGGTGGCATCAGCGTCGGTCTCGTAGTCTACCGGAGATAAGAGGGGGAAGAAACAATGAATACAATGCAAACATAAACACGACGATGCGTGACATGACAATGAGCGGTGCTAGGTGTGCCCTAACGTGGTATGAGGTGGTACCGGTTAAGGGGGGAAACATCCAGGAAAGTATTCCCGATGTTTCGCGTTTTCGGGCAGAGGAGCCGGAGGGGGAAAGTTGCGAGTTCAATAGGTTAGGGGTGTGTGGCCGACGAACGGACTGCGTATCCGAATTCGTCTCGTCGTTCTGAGCAACTTTCATGTTGAAAATATTTTAATCCGAGTTACGGATTAAAAGATATGATTTTCTAAAGATTTCATTAATTTCTGGAATTTAATTAATTATTTAATTAATTCGAAAAACAGATTAATGACATCAGCATGATGTCATGCTGACATCAGCAGTCAACAGAGTTGACTTGGTCAACCTGACATGTGGGTCTAAGGGGACCCACCTGTCATCCTCTATTTAGGTTAATTAGGGTTTAGGTTAATTAGTTAGCTTAATTAACTGTTTAGTTTAATTAGTGATTAGGTTAATCTAATCAGGATTAATTAACTTAATTAATTACTTGATTAATTAATTAATATTTTAATTATTTTAGTTATTATTCATTTATTTATTTAATATATATATTTTTAATGTTCGAGGGGCTGGGCCCCACTTGTCATACTCCAAGGGGCCCCAGTTGCCAGTGGCACATAGGCCACTGGAGCGGGCTTAACAGGCGCGGTCGGGGGCGCTCGCCCGAACCGGCACGGGCGAGGGGAAACACCGGGGCACCGGCGCCGGAGGTGGCCGCGGGG
>NC_041387.1:455384726-455392147 GCF_002162155.2 Triticum dicoccoides | reverse complement strand
GGGAAGTGGGGGGTGTGGTGGTGGATCGGGCTAGTGTTCGAGGGTGGTGGGGGTTATGCGGGGAGAGGTGGGCCGGCCGGGGTGGGCTGGCCGACTGGGCCGGCCGGTTGGCTAGTTGGGTCGGTTGGCCCGGGGGTTTGGGGGGTTTCTTTTTCTTTTTTTTTGTTAGTTTGTTTTTCTATTTTATTTCTTTTCTTCTTTTCTGTTTTATTAAATTTCGGTGTTTATGAAAAACCCAAGTTGCACCTAAAATATTTTTAATACTTATGCCACTACCGCAATTAACTTGGCACCTAATATAAAATCATTTGTAATTGTTTATTATTTTATAATCATTTAACTAATTGTTTTGCTACTATTATATTCATTTTGAGTATTTACATATTTTATACAAGTGTGGTTTCTCCACCATAATTACCTACGCATTATTTGGCACAACCAGAACATTTTAGTTTTATTATTTGAAAACTTTTGTTTTTTGCCTATATTTTAAATTTGAATTTGAATCGTTTTGAACTAACACGAGTTTACCAACAGTAAACAAGGTGACGTGGCATCATTAGCAGAGGTTCACTGTAGCTTAAATACCCGGGCGTCACAATTCTCCTCCACTACAAGAAATCTCGTCCCGAGATTTAGGAGCGGGAGTAAGGGGGAATGGATTTGGTTACAAAATTTTAACGAATCTTCTCATTGTGGCTTGCTCTTCTCGAAGAGACCGGTCCAATACATTGATGTCTTCATTCCTTTGC
Source organism: Triticum dicoccoides (assembly GCF_002162155.2). NCBI lineage: Eukaryota > Viridiplantae > Streptophyta > Magnoliopsida > Poales > Poaceae > Triticum > Triticum dicoccoides. The sequence continues at coordinate 455,391,395 of NC_041387.1, read as the reverse complement.
TTCCGGTCATTATGATGAAGTTGACGTCCTTTCTTCGGGATCTTCACCGTATTACGAATAGGTTTCCGGAAGAACAGACCTCTGCAAGGTCGATTATCTGGTCGATAACATCAAGGAAGGTGGCGGAAGTACTCTCGAATTCAAACTTAAGAAAATATCGAGAGCAAAGTAAGGAGGTATGATGAGAAGTTTCAAACGGATAGGCAAGCGTTTGATGCCTAATTAGAAGGTGAAAGGGGTTCAGAGCAACGAGAATAAGTATTGCGTCTGATACCAGACTTGATGATCTCATCGGTAGGTGGCTCATGAATTTCATACGAGTCCACGCGCGAGGAATAACTTTGGAAACATGAGGGTGTACAGGAGAGTCAGGTTTCGATCCTGGTGGAACTGTGGGTTATGGGCCCACCATGTGGGTTAAAAGTAGGAAGGGCGGAGACGTCTTGCGCGATCATGCAAGCAAGGCATGTCAGAGGGTAGCCTGTCGATTAAGTCGGCAACAACGTCGATACCAAGGGCGAGGGACGAAGAGAACCATTTTCCTGCTCGTTGAACGAGGCGGACCAATAGGCAAAGTTCCCGTCCGTCGGTGGCTACCGAAATGTCATCAACACTAGAAACAGGGTCTTACTGACAAAGTTGTACATCGAGGTGTTTGCACAAGCAGTGGATTATTACTGCTTATATCATATAGATCGTAGAAAAGGTTTAAACAAACCAATGGAAGGAAAATATGATCATCAGATTAAACAGAACAATGGAAAGGAAAATATGTTTAAACACATATTTCAAGGGTATATCCTTCCCAAGGACAAGCAGAGCAAGATATCCATGATAGGATATAAAGTAGAAAACCATTTAGTTAAGGGGGGGGGAGAATCTCATGATATTACCCATACAACGGTGTTAGGATAAATGATAAATAAAATCTAGCATCGTGCTTCAAATGTTCCTGTTGCAAATCGGAGTACCATTGACATGCTTCGAGATAGCATTGACATGGTCTTCAGGTGAAGATCAGACTTTGGAAACATGAAGGATCCATCAGGAATAACTTGTAGAATAAGTCTTACAATTTCCTCATGGATGAATGGATAACCTTGCTGAAAAGGAATCTATAATGATAGGTCCTCCAGCCAGGGGGGGGGGGTGCTAGGCATGACATCATGTTACCGGGTCATCAAAGGACAAACAACATAACTCCTGGAAAGTTATCCCAACCATCATATCTGACCGAGATTCAGATCCAATTGGTGTCATGATGCCTCAGACTCAGGATGTTCGAGAAGAAAAGGCGCAACACAAATCGTTGAAATGGCATTACAAGATTCTCGGGAAATGAACTATGGGAGCGGGTTCCTGAAACAATAGTTCATCATTAAACCAAGGAGAGGTGAGGAGGTGGCTGATTGACTCAGCGACAATTCATTGAGATTTTCAAAATATGGATTTCCACAATAATGTGAACAAGAAGATGACATTTGTCAGATCAAATGGTATAATGATGTATGCTCGAGGAAAACATACACAATTAAACATTGGTTGAAAGGTGCACCCGAAATATGGGTTGGGTTGCACGGCCAATGCCAGAATGGTGATTCAATAGTCAATAGCCTAAGAATGAACTTTCGACCATTAACTTCAAAAAAATAGGGTTGCTAGAAGGAAAGAATCCAAACAACACCGTTCACTTGTTGGAATTAACACGGGTACCAAGAAAGAATGGTGATGGTGAGAAGTATTTCTATGTCAAGAATTCTCAAGAGGTGGAACAAATCTCAGAACATTCTTGACATAAAGGATGGTAATACTCCAAGGTAAAGAAGAACAATTGCTGGATAGCAAGGAACTCAAGGTATAACACCAAACATGAACAAGCTTGTGTTGGTGGGAGGGCAATAAAGTGGTCGACGATAATACAATTCATCAAGGGCAAGGATGGTATTTCTCATCATGAATTCAATTGATATCCTGGATGAGCTCAGAATGTTGATGATCACGACACCTTTGTCGCGAGAGTTCATGAAGATGTAATCGATCGGTAACGACATCAAGTCAAGTAATGATGAAGTGAAAGGTTATTGGAACCAAGGGTACGACACAAACTCGAAACCAAGCTTGTTGTTCAAGGCGAAATGATATGACGATGAGGATCGACGTAAGGTTAGTTCATCGTTGAAAATTGGTGCTCTGAGAATAAGGACTAGGTAGCACAGTTAGAATCGTCACGACAATGATATAGCCAAACAGGCTAGGAATGGCGTGATCGGGTACAAACTCGTACTTATAGAAGCTTACTGAAGAGTTGTTGAACCGAAGAGCGGACTCGGTTCAGTTATCGGTGTCTTTGAGTGTTCAATAACTCAGAGCCCGCGAAAAATTGGAATCAGTGGGAAGGTAGCACTTGATGAAGAACTCATAAAAAGTTATGCAGTTCCATGATAATCTCGAGATACCAGGGGGGTAATACTCGACACAAGATCAAAGTAAAGGTTGGACTGGTGTATTGATCCATAGAAGACAATTGTTTTAACTTGTCCGAGAAATGAGATCAAAGAAGAACAATCATGGTCGGAACCACGGTTGCAAAAGGCCAGATCCTAGATATAAGATGAACTTATACCAAAGGAATAATTTATTTAAGAGAAGCTTTAATGATAAGATCTACATCGTGTCCATGGGCATGAACACAAGTTCAAGGTCGACTCCCATTTCTCCAATGCATAACCTTTCATTCACTTCTCACGTTCGATGAAGTTGCAGTGTTGAAATTTTATCTGGTGAAGCACCAGAAGAGTATGACTCGTGAAAACTTTCGGGTTCACACGGTTTAGAGAAGGCATATGTTCAACCCATAGGGGCTTCTTAGAAACATATACCACAAGTTTCAAGAGTAAATAACACAAGCCCGAAACCAGAGCATGGTTGGCCAAGCAGAGGATACAACTTAACAAAGGCATTATGTATCAGGGGAAGAACTCACAAGGTGATCAAATCTGAAGGACACTGTCGGATAACAATCCAACAAAGGACTTGATGGTCCACAAAGGATCTGATATGAGTATCGGTACTCAACTAGAGGAAGAAGAATGCAAGGAGATCAGATTATAGAAACAACTGACTAACTCAATTGTCAAATGCAAAGGAATTATGATTTCCAAATCAAGGGATCAAAAGCAATGCTCTGATTAGGGATGGATAAGTTGAATAGCCTTAGGGTACAATCAACGACAATTGGATTGGTCGAGAACCAATTCTAGTTAAAAGAATGGAAGCTCAGTCGGAAAGGTAATTTATAAGGATCAATGATGATTGCGTGTATTTGCAACATATTGAGTCAACAGACTCAAAATGATAATGACAAGGAATGTCAATAAGATTTCTATACTTATGGGATTAATCATAATGAAAGGAAACAAGAAATTCCAGAGCAATAGGTTGCTGAGGATTTTCGGAATATCAGGTGGTATTTCGAAGACTTTTGTGTAACACATGAACAACTGGGGGATGAGCGGATACTCGATAAGTGCGAGAATTTATTTGAAGGGGGTATTCATGTGGCAAAGAACTGCTAGGCAGTAGGCACAAAGTATTCTCGGAACAATAGAGAAAACTTTGGGGTATCTTGTAATAACAAGATCAATGGGGGATGATCATATGAATGGCAAGTGTAAGTAGTTATCCATACGGATTTATCGGTGGTCAGGAATAGCAAAAGTGATGGGCATAAAGTCTCGAGAGAACATCAGAGAGTATCTTTGGAATCTTCTGATGTAGCAGGCGATCCTCTGCAGTAAGGGGCTCTCCGGGTGGATGCGATCACGAGATCCTAATCTTAGAGTTAGCAAATTCATTTAACCCGAATAGTAGAGAGATCAGAGTCCCAGAGTATAGGTCGAGGAGTAAAAGATCCTACTACCACCCGATGGCGACGTGGGCCCATGGGCCACACAGCCATGTTAGTAAAAGTTTTTCAACGACTAGACTTGACTTCGGCCAAGGAGTTGGAAAGGGGGATTCCTACAGGCAGTCGGCTCTGATACCAACTTGTGACACCCCCGATTCAATCGTACACTAATCATGCACGCAAATGTGTACGATCAAGATCAGGGACTCACGGGAAGATATCACAACACAACTCTACAAATAAAATAAGTCATACAAGCATCATAATACAAGCCAGGGGCCTCGAGGGCTCGAATACAAGTGCTCGATCATAGACGAGTCAGCGGAAGCAACAATATTTGAGTACAGACATAAGTTAAACAAGTTTGCCTTAAGAAGGCTAGCACAAACTGGGATACAGATCGAAAGAGGCGCAGGCCTCCTGCCTGGGATCCTCCTAACTACTCCTGGTCGTCGTCAGCGGGCTGCATGTAGTAGTAGGCACCTCCGATGTAGTAGGGGTCGTCGTCGACGGTGGCGTCTGGCTCCTGGACTCCAGCATCTGGTTGCGACAACCAGAAAGAAAGGAAAGGGGAAAAAAGTGGGGAGAAAGCAACCGTGAGTACTCATCCAAAGTACTCGCAAGCAAGGAACTACACTACATATGCATGGGTATATGTGTAAGGAGGCCATATCGGTGGACCGAACTGCAGAATGCCAGAATAAGAGGGGGATAGCTAGTCCTATCGAAGACTACGCTTCTGGCAGCCTTCGACTTGCAGCAAGTAGAAGAGAGTAGATTGAAGTCCTCCAAGTAGCATCTCCAAGTAGCATCTCCAAGTAGCATCTCCAGTAGCATCGCATAGCATAATCCTACCCGGCGATCCCCTCCTCGTAACCCTGAGAGAGAGCGACCACCGGTTGTATCTGGCACTTGGAAGGGTGTGTTTTATTAAGCATCCGGTTCTAGTTGTCATAAAGTCAAGGTACAACTCCAAGTAGTCCTGTTACCGAAGATCACGGCTATTCGAATAGATTAACTTCCCTGCAGGGGTGCACCAACTTACCCAACACGCTTGATCCCATTTGGCCGGACACACTTTCCTAGGTCATGCCCGGCCGCGGAAGATCAATACGTCGCAGCCCCACCTAGGCTCAACAGAGAGGCCAGCACGCCGGTCTAAACCTAAGCGCACAGGGGTCTGGGCCCATCGCCCATAGCACACTTGCACGTTGCGTACGCGGCCGAAAGCAGAACTAGCCCCCTTAATACAAGAGCAGGCTTACGTTCCAATCCGGCGCGCGCCACTCAGTCGCTGGCGTCACGAAGTGCTTCGGCTGATACCACGATGTCGGGATACCCATAACTACTCCCACGTAGATGGTTATGCGTATAGGCTCGTAGCCAACTCAGATCAAATACCAAGATCTCGTTAAGCGTGTTAAGTATCCGCGAACGCCAAACAGGGCCAGGCCCACCTCTCTCCTAGGCGGTCTCAACCTGCCCTGTCGCTCCGCCACAAAGTAACAGTCGGAGGCCGTCGGGAACCCAGGCCCACCTCTACCGGGATGGAGCCACCTATCCTTTCAGCCCCCATCTCCGAACAGTACCACAGGTAATGTAATAGTGTAAAGTATATAGTATATGCCCGTGATCACCTCCCGAAGTGATCACAGCCCAATAGTATAGCATGGCAGACGGACAAGAGTGTAGGGTCACTGATGGAACACTAGCATCCTATACTAAGCAGTAGGATAGCAGGTAAAGGTAACAACAGTAGTAGCAAGGACAGGCTATGCAGCAGTATAGGATTAACTGAAAGCAGTAACATGCTACACTACTCTAATGCAAGCAGTATAGACAAGAGTAGGCGATATCTGGTGATCAAAGGGGGGGCTTGCCTGGTTGCTCAGACAAGGAGGGGTCGTCGGTGACGTAGTCGTACTCGGTGGCATCAGCGTCGGTCTCGTAGCCTACCGGAGATAAGAGGGGGAAGAAACAATGAATACAATGCAAACATAAACACGACGATGCGTGACGTGATAATGAGCGGTGCTAGGTGTGCCCTAACGTGGTATGAGGTGGTACCGGTTAAGGGGGGAAACATCCGGGAAAGTATTCTCGGTGTTTCGCGTTTTCGGGCAGAGGAGCCGGAGGGGGAAAGTTGCGAGTTCGATAGGTTAGGGGTGTGTGGCCGATGAACGGACTGCGTATCCGGATTCGTCTCGTCGTTCTGAGCAACTTTCATGTTGAAAATATTTTAATCCAAGTTACGGATTAAAAGATATGATTTTCTAAAGATTTCATTAATTTCTGGAATTTAATTAATTATTTAATTAATTCGAAAAACAGATTAATGACATCAGCATGATGTCATGCTGACATCAGCAGCCAACAGAGTTGACTTGGTCAACCTGACATGTGGGTCCAGGGGGACCCACCTGTCATCCTCTATTTAGGTTAATTAGGGTTTAGGTTAATTAGTTAGCTTAATTAACTGTTTAGTTTAATTAGTGATTAGGTTAATCTAATCAGGATTAATTAACTTAATTAATTACTTGATTAATTAATTAATATTTTAATTATTTTAGTTATTATTCATTTAATATATATATATATATTTTAATGTTTGAGGGGCTCGGCCCCACTTGTCATACTCCAAGGGGCCCCAGTTGCCAGTGGCACATAGGCCACTGGAGCGGGCTTAACAGGCACGGTCGGGGGCGCTCGCCCGAACCGGCACGGGCGAGGGGAAACACTGGGGCACCGGCGCCGGAGGTGGC
>NC_041387.1:455334461-455383794 GCF_002162155.2 Triticum dicoccoides | reverse complement strand
GTGGGGGAAGTGGGGGGTGTGGTGGTGGATCGGGCTAGGGTTCGAGGGTGGTGGGGGGTTATGCGGGGAGAGGTGGGCCGGCCGGGGTGGGCTGGCCGACGGGGCCGGCCGGTTGGCTAGCTGGGTCGGTTGGCGCGGGGGTTTGGGGGGTTTCTTTTTCTTTTTTTTGTTAGTTTGTTTTTCTATTTTATTTCTTTTCTTGTTTTCTGTTTTATTAAATTTCGGTGTTTATGAAAAACCCAAGTTGCACCTAAAATATTTTTAATAATTATGCCACTACCGCAATTAACTTGGCACCTAACATAAAATCATTTGTAATTGTTTATTATTTTATAATCATTTAACTAATTGTTTTGCTACTATTATATTCATTTTGAGTATTTACATATTTTATACAAGTGTGGTTTCTCCACCATAATTACCTACGCATTATTTGGCACAACCAGAACATTTTAGTTTTATTATTTGAAAACTTTTGTTGTTTGCCTCTATTTTAAATTTGAATTTGAATCGTTTTGAACTAACACGAGTTTACCAACAGTAAACGAGGTGACGTGGCATCATTAGCAGAGGTTCACTGTAGCTTAAATACCCGGGCGTCACACATGTACGCCATCACCTTCGACTCTACGGACGATCTCTGGTACTCAGCTGCTGCCGGCACGCTCTCGATGCTCTGCACGCCGACCATCAACAACGTCCTCGTCACCAAAACACTCATCGATGGTGGCACAGGGCTCAACGTTCTCTCTGTTGAGATGTTCGAGGTGCTCCAGGTGCCATACGACCAGCTCCTCCCCACCAAGCCCTTTTCAGGGGTGACCGATGGCTCCACCATCCCCATATGGCAGATTCACCTCCCTATCACTTTCGGCAAGCGCGACAACTACCACACCGAGCTCATCGATTTCGACGTCGACCATATTCACCTTCCATACAATGCCATCCTCGGGTATCCAGCCCTTGCCAAGTTCATGGCAGCGACTCACCACGGCTACAATTTCCTCAAGATGCCAGGAACTGGCGGTGTCATCACAGTTGCTTGCGATGAAAAGGATGCGGTGTGCTCCCTCGAGCGCGCCTACCAAGCTGCGGCAATCGAGAACTCAGATGGCGAGGGTGCCACCCTGCCTCCTGAGGCCATCCCCAAGAAGAAGAAGCATCTCCCCCCGAAGGCCCGTCAAGAGGCTGGGGCGCCCGACGACTGTGACTCAGGCCTCGCGCCCACTGCTGGAGCGCCCTTCCCTCTCGCATAGGAAGGTGCGCCCGGCGCCCCTCTCTGGACGGGCTTAGGGGCTCTCATCTGGAGGGCCTCTGACCTGACCAGCATAACAAGGGAGGCATTCGGGCACCACATGGGGGCATGCTTTGATGCGCGCCTCCGTGAGCAAGGCGCAAGGCGCGAGGCACCAGGCCGTCAGGTGTTCATCACCAAGATGATCGAGGGGCTTCAGGAGGTGATAACCCACAAGTATAGGGGATTGTTTGTAGCCTTCTTCGATAAATAAGAGTTTCAAACCCAACAAGGAGCTAAAGGTAGAACAAATATTCCCTCAAGTTCTATCGACCACCGATACAACTCTACGCACACTTGACGTTTGCTTTATGTAGAACAAGTATATAACTAAATTGCAAGAATAAAACTATGAGTACTTTGCGAGAATAAAACTACGAATAAATTGCAAGTTAATAAAAGTGGATACATTTTGTCAACAAGAAAGTCATTTGCCGCTAGGCAATCGATAACAAGTACCGGTAATCATTCTTGTAATTCTATATGCGGAGGAGGCATGAGCTAACATAATTTCTCTACTTGGATCATATGCACTTATGATTGGAACTCTAGCAAGCATCCACAACTACTGAAGATCATTAAGGTCTTGAAACCCAACCATAGCATTAAGTATCAAGTCCTATTTATCCCATACGCAACAACCCACCTACTCAGGTTTAAGATTCTGTCACTCTCGCAACCCACCATAAGCGAATCATGAACATATTGCAACACCCTACAATGGGGACCCCTCACGTTTACGCGAGACGGAGGGCACCGTAGGACAGCACCATAAATAAAATATACAATCATACCAACCAAGATCATGATTAACCCACAGGACAAAAGGGATCTACTCAAAAATCATAGGATAACCAAATATCATTGGGAAATAATATATGGAGTTGAGCACCAAGTTTAAGTAGAGATTACAGCGGGGAGAATAGGTGTAACACCGCTGCATAGAGGGGGAGAGAGTTGGTGTTGACGGTGGCAAGATTGTTGATCTAGATCGTCGTCACGATCCTTGCCCCGACGGCGTTCCGACGCCACCGGGAGGGAGAGGGGGAGAGAGCCCCCTCCTCCTTCTTCTTCGTTAGACGCCTCCTAGATGGGAGGAGAGTTCCACCTCTGGTCCATGGCCTCCATGGCGGAGGGGCAGGAGCCCCTCCAAGATTGGATCTCCGCCTCTATTCTCTTCTGTTCCATGTTCCCCAGATCTGACCCTTCACGGTTTCTTAAATTCCTAGAGATCCGTAACTCCGATTGTGATGAAATTTTTACATGATTTTTCCCATAAATTATATTTCTTGCGCCAGAAGAAGGGCCCCAACCGACTTTCTAGGAGGGCATAAGACACTTGGGTGTGCCAGGGGGTGCCCGGCGTGCCTTGGTGGGTTGTGGCCACCGTAGGCCCCCGTGTGTGTTGATTCCAAGTCCCAAAAATCACATATATTCCAAAATAATTCTCTGTAAATTTTTATCGCGTTTGGACTTTGTTTGATATGGATTTTCTACGAAACAAAAAAACATGCAACAAACAGGAACTTGCACTGGGCATTGGATCAATATGTTAGTCCAAATAAATCATATAAATTGTTGCCAAAAGTGTATAAAAGTTGTATAATATTGGCATGAAACAATGAAAAATTATAGATACACGAAGACATATCAGCATCCCCAAGCTTAAATCCTGTTCGTCCTCGAGTAGGTAAATGATGAAAAAGGTAATTTTTGATGTAGAATGCTACCTAGCATAATCTTGATCATATATCTAATCATGGCATGAATATTAAGACATAAGTGATTCAAAGCAATAGTCTATAATTTGACGTAAAGACATCAATACTCGGTCATCCCAACAAACAATCATGTCTTTCAAAATGTCAATGCTAAATAACCTTATCCTTGCAAAATCATATATTCTTGTCATGCTCTGTCTTCTTAACACAAAGTATAAATCATGTACTACCCCGGTGTCAGCCAAGCAATTGGTTCATACTTTTTAATGCGCTTCAACATTTTCATTCTCACGCAATACATGAGGGAAAGCCATGGATATAGCACTATGGGTGGAATAGAATACGGTGATAGGGTAAATATAGAGAAGACAAAAAGGTAAGGAAGTCTCACATCGACACGGCTAACCAACGGGCTATGGAGATGCCCATCAATCGATATCAATGTGAGGAGTAGGGATTGCCATGCAATGAATGCACTAAGGGCTATAAGTGTATGAAAGCTCAATATGAGAACTAAGTGGGTGTGCATCTAACTCTATAATGAAAAATTCCCACTAGTATATGAAAGTGACAACATAGGAGACTCTCCATATGAAAAAACATGGTGCTACTTTGAAGCACAAGTGTGGAACTAGCATGCCCCTTCTCACTTTGTTTTCTTTTTTCCCTTTTTCCTTTTTTTCTTCTTTTTTTCTTTTTTCTTTCTTTTTTCTTATTTTTTCTTATTTTTTCTTATCTTCTCTCTCATTGTCCGGAAGCTCATCCCGACTTGTGGGGGAATCATAGTCTCAACCATCCTTTCCTCACTGGGGCAATGCTCTAAAAATGAATAATGATGATCATCACACTTCTATTTACTTATAACTCAAAAGAAATATAAATTACAACTCAATACCTATAACAAAGTATGACTCTATATGAATGCCTCTGACAGTGTACCAGGATGTGGAATGATCAACAACAATATCAAGAAACGGACAAGCCATGGAAATATCATGCTAGCTATCTTACGATCATGCAAAGCAATATGACAATGAATGCTCAAGTCATCAAAACAGAAGCGGTGGAAGTTGCATGGCAATATATCTTGAAACGACTATGGAAAGGCCATAATAGGTAGTTATGGTGGCTGTTTTGAGGAAGATATAATAAGGCTTATGTGTGATAGAGCGTATCATATCACGGGGTTTGGATGCACCGGTGAAGTTTGCACCATGTCTTGAGGTGAGAAAGGGCAATGCACGGTACCGTAGAGGCTAGCAAATTGCGGAAAGGTAAGAGTGCGTATAATCCATGGACTCACATTAGTCATAAAGAACTAATATACTTATTGAAAAAGTTTATTAGCCCTCGAAGCAAAGTAATAGTACACATGCTTCTAGGGGGGAGGTTGGTAGGAGTTAACCATCACGCGCCCTCGACCTTCACACAAAGAGAGACAATCAAGGATAAATTGTGCTCCAACTTCCCGGCATAACGAGAGACTATACACGCATGCTTCGGGAATCACAAACTTTAATACCAATATCTTACAAAACACGATCATACACTAGTACCTCCCACATATTATCATCTCTATATCGCAAAATTATTTCAATGAATCAAACATATCATATTCAGTGATCCACAAGTTTTATGTAGGATTTTGTGACTAACCATGCAATTGACCAATTCTGTTTGCCGATATAAGTGAAGCATGAGAGTTTAATTCTTTCTACAAAAGACCATGCTCTAACAAATATAAGTTAAGCAAAAGATTATTCTACGAACATCGGTTTCTATGTGAAGAGAAACAGGCAATCCAAACTTCAAATGATATAAGTGAAGCACACGAAGCATTCTATAAAGCCATACTCAAAAGATATAAGTGAAGTGCAATGAGCATTCTATAAATCAACCATGGACTATCTCATACTAGCATGGTGCATAAAAGAAAATAAAAATGAAAACTAAGCACAAAAGACGCTCCAAGATTTGCACATATCACATGAACAAAATGAAAACGAAAACATACCGATAATTGTTGAAGAAACATGGGATGCCTTCCGGGGCATCCCCAAGCTTAGACGCTTGAGTCTCCTTGGATATTTACTTGGGTTGCCTTGGGCATCCCCAAGCTTGAACTCTTGTCTCTCCTTCTTCTCCTCATATCGAGACCTCCTCGATTTTTGATCACTTCATCCACACAAAACTTAACAGAAAGCTCATGAGATCCGTTAGTATAATAATGCAAATCACTACTATAAGTACTATTGAAAACCAATTCATATTTTGTTTTTTTACATTGTAGCTACTGTAATATAACTTTTCCATGGCTTATACCACCGATAGAATCGATAATTTCATCAAAACAAGCAAAACAATGCATCAAAAACAGAGTCTATCTTAAACAGGACAGTCTGTAGTAATCTGAACACTACCTTACTTCTGTAACTCCAAGAATTCTGAAAAATTAGGACAACCTAACAAACTTGTATAGAAATAGTGTGCAAAAAGTTTCAGAAACGTTTGACGTTCCAGTAAAAAATAAAAATTCACGCGCTACAGCCAAAGTTTCTGTTCCTGCACCGCACATACCAACAAGCAATCTACTCATCCTAAAGGCAAATCTTGGCACAATAAGTTTACAATGCAAAGGATTTGTACAACAGAGTAATTATTTTTGTTGAAAAGTTTCTGTAATTGATATTCACAAAGGTTCCATGGGCATGAACAAATTTCAAGGATGCCCCCACTTCAACGGTGTCCGTCTTTCTCACTTTCACTTTTTTTGTGAAGTTTTTAGTTCCCCTCTATATTTTTTGTTTTTAAACATTATAAAATCACTCAACAAAATAAAATGACTCTCTAAAAGTTCCGGGTTGTCTCCATGATAGCGCTTTCTTTAGAGCCATTAAGCTACACATAAAGTCCTCAAGTAATGGATCCACCCGGATCCCAAGGTATATCAAAGCCAATTTTAATAAGCAATAATTTGGCATTTAGTAGCGAGCAAAAATCAACATGTATCATGCAATGACGAAGTCTAACTCTCTTCCTATGCATCGGCATGTCATAAGAGAATAATTCATGCATATCAAGTAAAGGCCAATACATAGCATAAGCAGTTTCTTGCAATTTTATCGTGTTGGAAACATAAAGAGGTGGAGATGTAGTTCCTCTCTCATAATAATTGCAACTCGGAGCAGTAAGCACATGCATAATATATTCATCAAAATCATCATGTGCAACGGTAAAAGGCAACCCATCATTATAATCCTTAACAAGTGCAAACTTCTCTGATATAGTGCAGTTGGGAGAATTCAAAAAGATAATAGGACTATCATGTGTGGGAGCAGTAGCAAAAATTTCATTCTTAACATAAGGGACAATAGCAAGTTCATCTCCATAAGAATAATTCATATTGGCACCTTGGCCACAAGCATAGCAAGCATCAATTTCATCAAAAATGGATATTTCAAAAGAATCAACGAGATCATAGCAATTATCATAGCATTCATCCTTCGGTAAGAACGAAGGGAAATTAAACAATGTATGAGTTAAAGAGTTACTCTCATTAGAAGGTGGGAACAGGTAGTTAATTCGATCTTCCTCCCTTTGTTCTTTGCTCTCCTAATCATCTTTTTCATCCAATGAGCTCACAGTTTCATCAATTCCGTCTTCCATAGACTCCTACAAAATATTAGTCTCTTCTTGGACAACGGAGACTTTCTCAATGGACGCATCAATATCGGAATTGTATTTATAATTCTCATAGCAATATTTAAGTATAGCAAAATTTTTGGGTCTATAAACATCATCATCAAAAGCTTCATACTTTTCAAACAAAGATTCAATTATGTAAGCACCCTCAAAAGCAACAAATTCTTCTATTTGTTCCACATCATAGTAATCATATCTACCATTAGCATAAAAAGCTGAGTTTCATTATCACTGAATTTGCATGAAAAGGGAAGGTGTGGAGCATTCATCCTAGAGCAACAAGTAAAATCATATCTATGGCATAAATTCCAAGCGTACCATGCAACATATCAATTTGATCCCATAACAATTTCCCTTTTTGTGTCAAGCGATAATCCCTAAAGTATTCGGTGCTATACAAATGGTTTTTAACCCCTTCTCGCGACGGCATTTGGAACCGTCGTTGAGGGAGTTCCGGACTAGGGGGTGTCCGGATAGCCGAACTATCATCATCGGCTGGACTCCAAGACTATGAAGATACAAGATTGAAGACTTCGTCCCGTGTCCGGATGGGACTTTCCTTGGCGTGGAAGGCAAGCTTGGCGATACGGATATGTAGATTTCCTACCATTGTAACCGACTTTGTGTAACCCTAGCCCTCTCCGGTGTCTATATAAACCGGAGGGCTTTAGTCCATAGGACGAACAACAATCATACCATAGGCTAGCTTCTAGGGTTCAGCCTCCTTGATCTCGTGGTAGATCTACTCTTATAACACATATCATCAATATTAATCAAGTAGGATGTAGGGTTTTACCTCCATCAAGAGGGCCCGAACCTGGGTAAAACATCGTGTCCCTTGTCTCCTGTTACCATCCGCCTAGACGCACAGTTCGGGACCCCCTACCCAAGATCCGCCGGTTTTGACACCGACATTGGTGCTTTCATTGATTGTCCCTCTGTGTCGTCACCGATAGGCTCGATGGCTTCTTTGACCATCATCAACGACACAGTCCAGGGTGAGACCTTTCTCCCCGGACATATCTTCGTATTCGGCGGCTTTGCACTGCGGGCCAATTCGCTTGGCTGTCTGGAGCAGATCGAAAGCTACGCCCCTGGCCGTCAGGTTAGATTTGGAAGTTTGAACTTCACGGCTGACATCCGTGGGGACTTGATCCTCGATGGATTCGAGCCACAGCCGAGCGTGCCGCACTGTCACGGCGAGCATGATTTAGCTCTGCAGCCGGACAGTACCCTGGAGGCCGCACTCGAACCCGCTCCGATCTTCAATTCGGAGCCGGCTGCGCAGATCGAGGACGGATGGCTAGACATCGCCTCGGGGGCTGCAACCTCTACGGTGATGGAGTCGAACAATGACCTTGTCCCTCATGAAGCTCGTGACTCCGAGGTGCCGGACTCCTTGCCGGACTCTGAACCTCCAGCGCCCTCTCTGATCAAATCCGATCGGGCGCCAATCATGGAGTTCACCGCAGCGGACATCTTTCAACACTCACCTTTTGGCGACATCTTGAGTTCACTAAAGTATCTCTCGTTATCAGGAGAGCCCTGGCCGGACTGCGGTCAGGACGGTTGGGATGCGGACGACGAAGAAATTCAAAGCCCACCCACCACCCACTTGGTAGCCGCTGTCGACGATCTAACCGACATGCTAGACTACGACTCCGAAGACATCGACGATATGGACGAAGATGCCGGAGACAACCAAGAACCGGCGCCTACCGGGCACTGGAAAGCCACCTCATCATATGACATATACATGGTGGATATCCCAAAGGATGGGAATGGCAAAGGAACAGAGGAGGATGACCCCTCCAAGAAACAGCCCAAGCGCCGGCGTCAGCGGCGCCTCTCTAAATCCCACCACAACAAGAATGAAGATTCCGGCACCGGAGATAATAATACACCGGACAGTGCCGAAGACAACCCACTCCAGCAAGATCCAGCGCAGGAGGATGGAGACGCCAGCCCTCATGAGAGAGCGGCAGAAGAAGAGGTAGAGGATTATATGCCTCCCTCCGGAGATGAAGCAAGCCTCGACGACGATGAATTCGTCGTGCCTGAGGATCCCGTCGAACAAGAGCGTTTTAAACGCAGGCTTATGGCCACGGCGAACAGCCTCAAGAAAAAGCAGCAACAGCTTAGAGCTGATCAAGATCTGCTAGCCGACAGATGGACTGAAGTCCTCGCGGCCGAAGAGCATGAGCTCGAACGCCCCTCCAAAAGCTACCCTAAACGCAAGCTGCTCCCCCGATTAGAGGAGGAAGCATATGAACCCGCATCACCTGGAGACCATACGGCTGACCGACCACCCCGTGGTCGCGACAGAGAGGCCTCTAGGCCCTTCACTAGACCTGTACCCCGGCATCGCTCGAAAAGCACAAGGCCACAGGGGAACGCTCCGGACTTGCGAGATACATTGGAGGATAAGGCAATACAATCAAGACCGATCTATGGATCACGTGGGCGCCCCACGGTACGTGACGACAGCCGTCGCGCCGGACACAGTAAGTCCGGCCGGGTCGAACAAAACAGACAAAGTTCTTCTGAGCTCCATCGTGATATCGCCCAGTATAGAGGCGCCGCACACCCATTATGCTTCACAGATGAAGTAATGGATCATCAAATCCCCGAAGGGTTTAAACCCGTGAATATCGAATCTTACAATGGCACAACAGACCCCGCGGTTTGGATCGAAGACTATCTTCTTCACATCCACATGGCCCACGGTGACGATCTTCATGCCATCAAATATCTCCCCCTCAAGCTTAAAGGACCAGCCCGGCATTGGCTTAACAGCTTGCCAGCAGAGTCAATTGGGAGTTGGGAAGACCTAGAAGCCGCATTCCTCGATAACTTCCAACGCACGTATGTGCGACCACCAGACGCTGACGACCTAAGCCACATAATTCAACAGCCAGACAAATCGGCCAGACAATTATGGACACGGTTCTTAACCAAGAGAAACCAAATCGTCGACTGTCCGGATGCAGAGGCCCTCGCGGCCTTCAAGCATAACATCTGCGACGAGTGGCTTGCCCGGCACCTGGGACAGGAAAAGCCGAAATCCATGGCAGCCCTCACATCACTCATGACCCGCTTCTGCACGGGTGAGGATAGCTGGCTAGCATGCAACAACAACCTCAACAAAAATTCTGGCAGTCCGGATTTCAAGGACCAAAATGGCAGGTCACGTCGTAACAAAAACAAGCGCCGCATCAACAGCGACAATAGTGAGGATACGGCGGCCAATGCCGGATTCAGAGGCTCTAAACCCGGTCAGCGGAAAAAGCCATTCAAAAGAACTGCTCCGGGTCCGTCCAATTTGGACCGAATACTCGACCGCTTGTGCCAGATACACGGCACCCCCAAAAAGCCAGCTAACCACACCAATAGGGACTGTTGGGTATTCAAGCAGGTAGGCAAGTTAATTGCCGAAAACAATGACAAGGGCTGCATAGCAATGACGAGGAAGAGACTCGACCGCCGAAAAATAGAGGACATAAGGGTTTCCCCCCATAGGTGCGGACGGTGAACATGATATACGCAACGCACATACCTAAAAGGGAGCAGAAGCGTGCACTCAGGGATGTATACGTGATGGATCCAGTCGACCCGAAGTTCAATCCATGGTCCTCCTGCCCGATCACTTTTGACCGAAGGGACCACCCCACCAGCATCCGCCATGGCGGATTTGCCGCATTGGTCTTAGACCCAATCGTCAATGGATTTCACCTCACCAGAGTCCTGATGGACGGCGGCAGCAGCCTAAACCTGCTCTTTCAGGATACAGTGCGCAAAATGGGCATAGACCCCTCAAGGATTAAACCTACCAAGATGACCTTTAAAGGCGTCATACCAGGTGTAGAAGCCAATTGTACAGGCTCAGTTGCACTGGAAGTGGTCTTCGGATCCCCGGATAACTTCCGAAGCGAGGAGTTAATCTTTGACATAGTCCCGTTCCGCAGCGGCTATCATGCCTTGCTCAGATGTACCGCATTTGCAAAGTTCAACGCGGTGCCGCACTACGCATACCTCAATCTCAAGATGCCAGGCCCTCGAGGAGTCATCACGGTCAACGGAAACACTGAACGTTCTCTCCGAACGGAGGAACACACAGCGGCTCTTGCGGCAGAAGTACAATGCAGCCTCTTAAGGCAATTCTCGAGTCCGGCCGTTAAGTGGCCGGACATAGCTAAGCGCGCCCGGAGTAACCTACAACAAGACCACCTGGCACGTTCCGAGCACGCGTAGCAGTGCGGCCCCAACCCCAGCCCTTGCAAAACGTCAAAACAGGTCCTTCACGTACACCATTATGCTCTGAAGATACCATGGGCATGGGGAGAGGGGCACGACCACGATAAGCCCAGACTGCGGCTCAACCACACCAGGGGCTCTCAAGTGTGTCGTTCTTTTTTTTCTTTTTACCTTTTATTTTTTTACCCACAGGACTCCGTTCGTCAGAAGCCCTGTCCGGCAGCAGACCTGCAGAACTCACGATGCAACAGCTAGGGAAGGATAAAGGCTACAACGAATATACAGGTGGTCTCCATTACGAGCATTTTTATACACCAATCCGCAGCCTACCCCTGGAGGGGGACATGTTTAACAGTCCCATCCCTTGCTTATCGCACTATTTGTATCGTTCTGCATTCATAGCAGCACTTATTGAATAAAACAATACATCACCTTTTTGCTTATAATTGCATTTCTTTTCATACATATGTTCATTTACGACATGTCGCATCTGTACACTTTGGTACGGTTAAAACACACCAGGGGCTTATGTTTCCCGCATCATGGTGTGATAAGTCCGAACACTTTCACAAGTGCGGCACCCCGAACTTATAGCATTATATGCATCGGCTCCGAATCATGTCTTGGGTCAATAGTTGGGTTTGCCCGGCTCCCATGTTTTGGTACCTTACGTTCTGTTGTATCGGCTAAGGTAGCACTGGGAGAACCACTACGATTGCGCCCCAGTTGAGTTGGGTTAACGCCTCAGTGGAGGAAGCTAAAACTGACCGTCATGATGAGGCGAGAGCCGGTCGCTGTTCGAGAGGTTTTTGCAAGTCCTTAAAGACTTATGCCGCTTAGAGCGAGGAGCCGGATCTTCTCCAGCCCAGGCGTGGATAGCGCCCCAAATTCGGCCTTCCGAAGACTAGGGGCTTCACCAAAATTTAAAATTATAGAATTCTATGGCTAAGTGAGAGTGTTCAAGCATTATAAGTCCGGTTGCCTTGTTCGCTGTGTTGAGCGCCTCCCTAGATGGACCCAAAAATGGGAACAAGAGTGCTGAAGTTTATCCCGAACACCCCAACACTCGTGGCATGGGGGCTGAAGCCGACGACTTGCCATCTCTCATATTTTATAAACAGCCGCATAGAAGGTAATATTTTAAATTAACAAGCGTTGCTTAGCGCATATGAACTAAGTTTTCAGCGCACAGGATAACAAAATGCGAGTCTACTCAAAAATTACATCTTTGGAGCACTCCCCCGCAATAGTCCGGGCGCCCTTCAGCACACTCTTATAATACATCTCGGGCGTGCGATGCTCCTTGCCCTCTGGTGGCGGGTCCGTCACAAGCTTCTGGGCATCCATCTTGCCCCAGTGCACCTTTGCGCGGGCAAGGGCCCGACGGGCACCCTCAATACAGGCGGAGTGCTTGATGACTTCAACCCACGGGCACGCATCCACCAGCCGCCGCACCAGGCCGAAGTAGCTCCCAGGCATGGCCTCCTTAGGCCACAGCCGAACTATGAGGCCCTTCATGGCCTGTTCGGCCGCCTTGTGGAGCTCGACCAGCTACTTCAGCTGGTCGCTAAGGGGCATCGGATGTCCGGCCTCAGCATACTGAGACCAGAAGACCTTCTCCGTCGAGCTCCCCTCCTCGGCCTGGTAGAATGCGGCAGCATCGGACACGCTGCGAGGAAGATCTGCAAACGCTCCTGGAGAGCTCCGAATTCGGGTAAGCAACAGGTAATTAACACTCACATGCTTACTTTGCATGAAAAATGCCTTACCCGCTGCTATTTTCTTCACCGCCTCAATCTCCTGGAGGGCCTTGTAGGCTTCGGCCATAGCGGCTTTGGTACTCTCAAGAGCAGTTGCAAGCTCAGACTCTCGAGTCTTTGAGTCACGCTCCAGGCTCTCATGTTTTTTCACGAGATCCTGGAGCTCTTGCTGTACCTCCGCCACCCACGCCTCCTGCTTCTCTCGCTCGATGCGCTCCGCGGCCGCATTGCATTCGGCCGCGGCCACCGCCTCTTTCAGGGTCGCCACCTTGTTAGTGGCCCCTGCAATACCCACGTTATCCTTGCCATTCTTTTGCAACCAAAATCCTTTTCTGTAAGGTACAATT
This sequence comes from Triticum dicoccoides, assembly GCF_002162155.2. Classification (NCBI taxonomy): domain Eukaryota; kingdom Viridiplantae; phylum Streptophyta; class Magnoliopsida; order Poales; family Poaceae; genus Triticum; species Triticum dicoccoides. The sequence continues at coordinate 455,370,716 of NC_041387.1, read as the reverse complement.
TTAATAAGGTGTTACTCACCTTGCTTGTCCTCGAGCTACTTCTTGGCACGGCCGAGCTCGTTCTCGGACCGCTCGAGGTTTTCCTTCAAAGTATTGACCTCCGCAGTCAGTGTGGCAGAGGTCAGCAGCGCAGCCTGCAATCCCATATTGACATATTTATTATGACTCCTGCGTATATCTTTTTAGATCCTCAGTCCGGCTTTTCTTTCCGAACACCGAACCGAGCATCAGGGGCTACTGTCTATGCGGTACCATTCTATACATATTGAAATTCTTATCTCAAAGCCTGTTAGAAGGCTGCTGCAGGCTTCGGTCAGCCCACTCTTGGCGAGCTGCACCTTCTGAATCACCGCACTCATAACGGTGCGGTGTTCCTCTTTGATGGAGGCGCCATTGAGCGCCTCCAGCAAGCTATCCGGCGCCTCCGGTTGGACGGAGGCTGTCGGCATCACGGTCTTGCCCTTCTTACGAAGGGGTCGCCCGCCGGACTCCGGAGCCACTGTGGGTTCCGGGGCCGAGTCCGGTGCAAAGTCCGGGAGGTTGTCCTGCGACACCTCCAGGGCCCTCTCCTCCTGGTGGGTCCCTTCCTGGGATCCCACCTCGGCATCGTCCGTGTCACGGGGGGTGGAGGCAGTCGGAAGAGAATCCATATCCGACGCACCTAAGGACCCGCTCGATGAAGCGGGAAGATCATCCTTAGGCGGACTGCAGGGTTGTATGCGGCATTAGAAAGACATCATGTGGCGAAAAATATAAACCTTGAAGTTATTCGGGAGTCCGGATACTTACGATCTCGCTAGGGGCTTGGCCCTTGGAGGCCAGTCCTCGTCGTCGTCACTGGCGTTGGCGGAGCAGTCCGGGCGAAGAGTTTTTCCCTTCTTGGACCCTTCGGCCTCCCTTGTTGGGGAGGCCTTCCTTTTCTTCCCTCCTCCCGCTGGTGGAGAGGCTTTCTTCTTCTCCTCCTCGCCTTGGTGGGAGGAGTCGGCCTCGGATTCATCATCCAATAGCACCTTAAAATGGGAACTCTTCCGAGTCCCCATGGCCTTCTTCTTGGCCTTCTTCTCCGGCACCACATGGGGTGCCGGAGCCAGCAGCCCCGTTAGGCGGGCGTCCGCTGGGTCCTCTGGCAATGGGGCCGGACAGATAGTCCGTTCGGCCTTCGCCAGCCAGTCTTGTCAAAGGTAAAGGGAGTTTAGATCCCGCATAGAGTCAAACTATGGAAAACAAGTGGCAAAATCACTTACCTCGTCAGCTGGACGCTGCGTGCGGAATCCGCGATCTTCGGTAGCGGATGCGGGAGCCTCGGCGCCCTTGAACAGCACCTTCCAGACATCTTCGTACGTAGTGTCGAAGATCCTGCTCAGAGTCTGGTGCTGCGCCGGATCGAACTCCCACATGTTGAAGCCTCGTCGTTGGCACGGGAGAATCCGGCGGATGAGCATGACCTGGACTACGTTGACAAGCTTGAGCTTCTTGTCCACCAGCTTCTGGATACAGGCTTGGAGTCCGGTCAGCTCCTCCGAATCCCCCCAGATCCGGCCACTCTCTTTCCAGGAGGTGAGCCGTGTAGGGATGCCGGATCTAAATTCGGGGGCCGCTGCCCAATCAGGGTCACACGGCTCGGTGATGTAGAACCACCCCGATTGCCACCCCTTAATGGTTTCCACGAAAGTGCCCTCCAACCACGTAACGTGGGACATCCTGCCCACCATGGCGCCTCCGCACTCCGCTTGGCTGCCCTTCACAAGCTTCGGCTTGACACTGAAGGTCTTGAGCCACAAGCCGAAGTGGGGCTGGATGCAGAGGAAGGCCTCGCACACGACGATAAACGCCGAGATGTTGAGGATGAAATTCGGGGCCAGATCATGGAAATCTAGGCCGTAGTAGAACATGAGCCCCCGGACAAAGGGATGAAGTGGGAAGCCCAGTCCGCAGAGGAAATGGGGAAGAAATACTACCCTCTCATGGGGCCTGGGGGTAGGGATGAGCTCTCCCTCGTCGGGGAGCCGGTGCGTGATGTCGCTGGACAAATATCCAGCGTCGCGCAGCTTCTGGATCTGCCCCTCTATGACGGAGGAGGCCATCCACTTGCCTCCCGCTACGGACATAGTTGGATAAGGTTGAGGTGAGAAGTGCGGACTTGGGCGCTGGAGCTCAAGTTCGCGGAGATGGATAAGCCAAGGAGGAAGAAGGCGCAGGTAAAAGGGTTGGATCTTTATCCCCTTATATGGGCGGACAAAAACATGTGTCCCCACCGGCCTGGTAAAACTCGCTTATCTCCCAAGCGTCACAATCAATGGCGCGGTTGGGTTACCCAGGTCCGTATTGATGGGAATCCCGGAATAAGGGGAACACAATCTCTGCTTCGACAAGACGTGCCAAGGAAACCGCTTCGCTAAACGCGCGGAGGTGGAACAATAAAAACAATTTGAGTAAAGGCTTGGTAGTGGTATGACGTCACGCCACAAAACACGTCAGCAGATTGAACTTGTGTAATATTATTCTCTCTATGGTGGTACGTGGAATTTATTTTTGTAGAGCCGGACACTATCCTGATGTTCACAATCTTCTATAAATTATTCGGAGGAAGAACCTGCCTTGCAATGCCGAAGACAACATGCGCGCCGGACTCATCGTCATTGAAGCCTGGTTCAGGGGCTACTGAGGGAGTTCCGGACTAGGGGGTGTCCGGATAGCCGAACTATCATCATCGGCCAGACTCCAAGACTATGAAGATACAAGATTCAAGACTTCGTCCCGTGTCCGGATGGGACTTTCCTTGGCGTTGAAGGCAAGCTTGGCGATACGGATATGTAGATTTCCTACCATTGTAACCGACTTTGTGTAACCCTAGCCCTCTCCGGTGTCTGTATAAACCGGAGGGCTTTAGTCCATAGGACGAACAACAATCATACCATAGGCTAGCTTCTAGGGTTCAGCCTCCTTGATCTCGTGGTAGATCTACTCTTGTAACACATATCATCAATATTAATCAAGCAGGACGTAGGGTTTTACCTCCATCAAGAGGGCCCGAACCTGGGTAAAACATCGTGTCCCTTGTCTCCTGTTACCATCCGCCTAGACGCACAGTTCGGGACCCCCTACCCGAGATCCGCCGGTTTTGACACCGACAGTCGCCAAGTGAGTGTGGGCAATAGGGGGGCCCATCCTACACGACCCAGAAACCGTCGGGGATAGGCCCTCCTGGCACATAGGCTGGGGCAAAATGAGCTCGTGTGCGATTGGGCAAGGCATGGAAACCCAATTGTTTCCGCTCGTATGGACATCCCACACGGTGAATCCTAGAAAAATATTTCCGTTCGTATGTATATCACAGACAGTCAATCCAAGGAGTACGTTTCCGTTCTTATGTACATACCACATAATTAATCCAGGGAAAACGTTTCCGTCCATATGTACTTCCCACACACTCAATCCAGGGAAAACGTTTCCGTTCATATGTACATCCCACACAGTCAATCCAGGGTAAACGTTTTCGTTCGTATGTACATCCCACACAGGTTTATGTATAGGCTCGTGTGTGATAGGTGTAACTATCACACACGCTCTACCTTGATTAATCGTTTGCTTTTATCAACTACATCACACACGATTTGATGAAGAAAATTGTGTGGCATTGGGCTATCCATCACAAGCGCTTTTACTTCTAGAACCGTTTGCAAAGTTCCATGACCCATTTAGCAGGTTTATTAGTTTACAATTAATAATTCCAGTATTACGCAAATTCACATTTCATATCAAACAACTATTTGGCAATTTCATATCAGCCACATAGATATATTTTAACATCACAGTACAATAGCTACCGGAAAACAGCACAATACAACATACAAATAGTTCAACTTCATAAGAACAATATATTCATTTCCCTAATAAAGATCATCCAGGATCGCCTTATCCACCTTAGCTTTCAGTTTAGTAAGAACCTGTTTTGCATTGGCCAGCTGGGAAAGTGCCTCCTCCTTTGCCAACACCATCTTAGCAAATTCTGATTTAAAAAATCTAAGCTCATTCTCCACCTTCCTCTTTTTATCCCGCATCTTCAAATATTCTTCAGCGTTGACAACACTTTCTCTAAGCCTACCTCTGTTCTCTTCCTGATACATCCAGAGCTTTGCAAGGCACATCTTCAAAGACTGTGGCCACTCTTGATCAATCCACTCCAAGTAAGACCACTTCCGTTCATCCTATAATATTTGAAACTAGACCAGTAAAAATTGTAGGGAAAATGGGTTTGTAGCAACATAGAAAATCATCAATACTTATTTTGAAAAACTAAAGAAACAGGTCAATTATGACATATCTTCTCAAAAAGATCAATGTGCAAATGAATTAATTGCTGACAACAACCAAATTCTGAAACATCAGAAGCTATAATTAACTACAACAATGCTACAGGTTCTTACTCATGTACTATAAATAACAAATTGAACATTTTAAGAGGAAGGTAAATATAACTGCAACAGCATAGTGACGATGTTTGGATGACAGCAAATTGATACTAACTGGTGTGTACATGCACAAATTTAGTAACATAGAACTAATAGCACTAAGACCGTCCAATATGTATGCCAAAACCGGTGTAAAGACAACTGTTGCTACATCTCGCACCGGTTCCCTGCACTGGCGAGCAGATGCAGCGGAAAAAATCAATGACCCGAACTCCGGAGCACCTAGTTGCTCCGATGCCCAGTTCCTTCGTGCCATAAAGATTTAGTATTTTACTACTTGGCTGCTCGGATGTGTGGACAAGTTGGCTCCACAAACTGCAGAAGCGGTGCCAAATAGTTTTCTAGTGGCACCATTGATGAGATGGCAACATTTTTAGATACTAGGTACAAACTGTGACACAGTCTTAGGATGCGTTTGGTTGAAATCGTGACAGTGTTTGAATCACATCGAACAAATGATTTGTAACAATGAAAGAGGGTCTAACCTTCTCTGCACATGCCAGAAACTTCCTCCCACTGTCCACAAGTTCGAACACAACTAGCTTCATGCATGGATATTGATGGTGACAACAAGCAGACAGATCTTCAGCCACCCCGCCCCATTCATTGCAACTGATGGTCCTAGGTGTTGGGGAACGTAGTAATTCAAAATTTTCCTACGATCATGCAAGATATAACTAGGAGATGCATAGCAACGAGACCGGAGAGTGTGTCCATGTACCCTCGTAGACCGAAAGCGGAAGCGTTTAGTAACGCGGTTGATGTAGTCGAACGTCTTCACGATCGAACCGATCCAAGTACGAAATGAATGACACCTCCATGTTCAGCACACGTTCAACATGATGATGTCCCGCGAGCTCTTGATCTAGTTGATGACAAGGGAGAGTTCCGTCAGCACGACGGCGTGGTGACGGTGTTGATGATGTTGCCGGTGTAGGGCTTCGCCTAAGCACTATGACGATATGACCGAGGTGTTGAACTGTGGAGCGGGGCACCGCACACGGCTAAGAGAATATCTGTTGTGCTTTGGGGTGCCCCTGCCCCTGTATATAAAGGAGGAGAGGGGGAGACCAGCTAACCTTGTAGGGTGCGCAAAGAGGAGGGAGTCCTACTAGGACTCCATGTCCTAGTAGGATTCCACTTGGTGGAAGGGGGAAGTAAGGAAGGGAGAGGGAGAGGGAGAGGGAAAGGGAGCCCCCGCCCCCTCCACTTGTCCTATTCGGACTCCCCATGGGGGGGGCTGTCCTCTCTCTCCCCTATGGCCCATGATGGCCCACTACTTCCCCGGGGGGTTCCGGTAACCCCTCCGGCAATCCGTTTTTACCCGGTACCACACGAAACTCTTCCTCCGAATAACATGATCCAATATATCAATCTTGATGTCTCGACCAATTCGAGACTCCTCGCCATGTCCATGATCTCATCAGGGACTCCAACAATCTTCGGTCATCAAAAACACATAACTCATAATACAAATCATCATCGAACGTTAAGCGTGTGGACTCTATGGGTTCGAGAACTATGTAGACATGATCGAGACACATCTCCGATCAATAACCAATAGCGGAACCTGGATGCTCATATTGGCTCCTACATATCCTACGAAGATCTTTATCAGTCAAACCGCATAACAACATACGTTGTTCCCTTTATCATCGGTATGTTACTTGCCCGAGATTCGATCATTGGTATCATCATACCTAGTTCAGTCTCGTTACCGTCAAGTCTTTTTACTCGTTCCATAATGCTTCATCCCGCAACTAACTCATTAATCACATTGCTTGCAAGGCTTATAGTGATGAGCATTACCGAGAGGGCCCAGAGATACCTCTCCGATACACGGAGTGACAAATCCTATTCTCGATCTATGCCAACCCAACAAACACCTTCAGAGACAACTGTAGAGCATCTTTATAATCACCCGGTTATGTTGTGAAGTTTGATAGCACACAAGGTGTTCCTCCGGTATTCGGTAGTTGCGTAATATCATAGTCCGAGGAACACATATAAGTCATGAAGAAATCTGTAGCAATGAAACTGTAATGATCATAATGCTAAGCTAACGGATGGGTCTTGTCCATCACATCATTCTCCTAATGATGTGATCCCGTTCATCAAATGACAACACATGTCTATGGTTAGGAAACATAACCAACTTTGTTTAACGAGCTAGTCAAGTAGAGGCATACTAGGGACACTATGTTTTGTGTATGTATTCACACATGTACTAAGTTTCCAGTTAATACAATTCTAGCATGAATAATAAACATTTATCATGATATAAGGAAATCTAAATAAGAACTTTATTATTGCCTCTAGGGCATATTTCCTTGAGTCTCCCACTTGCACTAGCGTCAATAATCTAGATTACACAGTAATGATTCTAACACCCATGGAGTCTTGGTGCTGATCATGTTTTGCTCGTGGAAGAGGCTTAGTCAACGGGTCTGCAACATTCAGATCCGTATGTATCTTGAAAATATCTATGTCTCCCTCCAACACTTGATGACGGATGGAATTGAATCATCTCTTGATGTGTTTGGTTCTCTTGTGAAATCGGGATTCCTTTGCCAAGGCAATTGCACCAGTATTGTCACAAAATATTCTCATTGGACCCGATGCACTAGTTATAACACCTAGATTGGATATGAACTCCTTCATCCAGACTCCTTCATTTGCTGCTTCCGAAGCAACTATGTACTCCGCTTCACACGTAGATCCCGCCACGACGCTCTGTTTGGAACTGCACCAATTGACAGCTCCACCATTCAATAAAAATATGTATCCGGATTGTGACTTAGAGTCATCCGGATCAGTGTCAAAGCTTGCATCGACGTAACCATTTACGACAAGCTCTTTGTCACCTCCATAAACGAGAAACATATCCTTAGTTCTTTTCAGGTATTTCAGGATGTTCTTGACCATTGTCAAGTGCTCCACTCCAGGATTACTTTGGTACCTCCCTGCTATACTTATAGCAAGGCACACATCAGGTCTGGTACAAAGCATTGCATACATGATAGAACCTATGGCTGAAGCATAGGGAATGCCTTTCATTTTCTCTCTATCTTCTGCATTGGTCGGGCATTGAGTCTGACTCAACTTCACACCTTGTAACACAGGCAAGAACCCTTTCTTTGACTGATCCATTTTGAACTTCTTCAAGACTTTATCAAGGTATGTGCTTTGTGAAATTCCAATTAAGCATATTGATCTATCTCTATAGATCTTGATGCCCAGTATGTAAGCAGCTTCACCGAGGTCTTTCATTGAAAAACTTTTATTCAAGTATCCTTTTATGCTATCCAGAAATTCTATATCATTTCCAATCAACAATATGTCATCCACATATAATATTAGAAATGCTACAGAGCTCCCACTCACTTTCTTGTAAATACAACCTTCTCCAAAAGTCTATATAAAACCATATGCTTTGATCACACTATCAAAGTGTTTATTCCAACTCCGAGAGGCTTGCACCAGTCCATAAATGGATCGCTGGAGCTTGCACACTTTGTTAGCACCCTTTGGATCGACAAAACCTTCTGGTTGCATCATATACAACTCTTCTTCTAGAAATTCATTCAGGAATGCAGTTTTGACATCCATCTGCCAAATTTCATAATCATAAAATGCAACAATTGCTAACATGATTCGGATAGACTTAAGCATCGCTACGGGTGAGAAAGTCCCATCGCAGTCAACTCCTTGAACTTGTCGAAAACCTTTCGCAACAAGTCGAGCTTTGTAGACATTAACATTATCGTCAGCGTTAGTCTTCTTCTTGAAGATCCATTTATTTTCTATGGCTTGCCGATCATCAGGAAAATCCATCAAAGTCCACACTTTGTTCTCATACATGGATCCCATCTCAGATTTCAAGGCCTCAAGCCATTTTGCGGAATCTGGGTTCATCATCGATTCCTCATAGTTGATAGGTTCATCATGGTCTAGTAACATGACTTCCAGAATAAGATTACTGTACCACTCTGGTGCGGACCATACTCTAGATGACCTATAAGGTTTGGTAGTAACTTGATCTGAAGTTTCATGATCATCATCATTAGCTTCACTAAGTGGTGTATGAATCACTGCAACTGATTTCTGTGATGGACTACTTTCCAATTCGGGAGAAGGTACAATTACCTCCTCAAGTTCTACTTTCCTCCCACTCACTTCTTTCGAGAGAAACTCCTTCTATAGAAAGGATCCATTCTCAGCAACAAATATATTGCCTTCGGAGCTGTGATAGAAGGTGTACCCAATAGTTTCCTTTGGGTATCCTATGAAGACGCACTTCTCCGATTTGGGTTCGAGCTTATCAGGTTGAAGCTTTTTCACATATGCATCACAACCCCAAACTTTGAGAAATGACAACTTCTGTTTCTTGCCAAACCACATTTCTTAAGGCGTCGTCTCAACGGATTTTGATGGTGCCCTATTTAAAGTGAATGCAACCGTCTCTAAAGTATAACCCCAAAATGATAGTGGTAAATCAGTAAGAGACATCATAGTTCGCACCATATCCAACAAAGAATGGTTACGACATTCGGACACACCATTATGCTATGGTGTTCTAGGTGTCCTGAGTTGCGAAACTATTCCACATTGTTTCAAATGAAGACCAAACTCGTAACTCAAATATTCCCCTCCACGATCAGATCGTAGAAACTTTATTTTCTTGTTACGATGATTTTCCACTTCACTCTGAAATTCTTTGAACTTTTTAATTGTTTCATACTTATGCTTCATTAAGTAGATATACCCATATATGCTCAAATCATCTGTGAAGGTAAGAAAATAACGATACCCGCCACGAGCCTCAACACACATTGGACCGCATACATCAGTATGCATTATTTCCAATAAGTCAGTAGCTCGTTCCATTATTCCGGAGAACAGAGTTTTAGTCATCTTGCCCATGAGGCATGGTTCGCAAGCACCAAGTGATTCATAATCAAGTGATTCCAAAAGCCCATCAGCATGGAGTTTCTTCATGCACGTTACACCAATATGACCTAAACGACAGTGCCACAAATAAGTTGCACTATCATTATCAACTTTGCATCTTTTGGCTTCAATATTATGAACATGTGTATCTCTACGATTGAGATTCAATTAAAATAGACCATTTAACAAGGGTGCATGACCATAAAATATATTACTCATATAAATAGAACAACCATTATTCTCTGATTTAAATGAATAACCATCTCGCATTAAAAAAGATCCAGATATAATGTTCATGCTCAACGCTGGCACCAAATAACAATTATTCAGGTCTAAAACTAATCCCGAAGGTAGATGTAGAGGTAACATGCCGACGGCGATCACATCGACCTTGGAACCATTCCCGACGGGCATCATCAACTCGTCCTTAGCAAATCTTTGTTTAATCCGTAGCCCCTGTTTCGAGTTGCAAATATGAGCAACATGACCAGTATGAAATACCCAGGCACTACTATGAGCATTAAGGTACACATCAATAACATGTATAACAAATATACCTTTCACTTTGCCATCCTTGTTATCCGCCAAATACTTGGGGCAGTTCCGCTTCCAGTGACCAGTCCCTTTCCAGTAGAAGCACTCAGTTTCAGGATTAGGTCCAGACATGGGTTTCTTCCCGGGAGTAGCAACTTGCTTGCTATTCTTCTTGAAGTTCCCCTTCTTCCCTTTGCCCTTTTTCTTGAAACTAGTGGTCTTGTTGACTATCAACACTTGATGCTCCTTCTTGATTTCTACCTCCGCAGCCTTTAGCATTGCGAAGAGCTCGGGAATCGTTTTCGTCATCCCTTGCATATTATAGTTCATCACGAAGCCTTTATAGCTTGGTGGCAGTGATTGAAGAACTCTGTCAATGACACTATCATTAGGAAGATTAACTCCCAGTTGAGTCAAGTGGTTATGGTACCCAGACACTCTGAGTATGTGTTCGCTGACAGAACTATTCTCCTCCATTTTGCAGCTATAGAACTTGTTGGAGACTTCATATCTCCCAACTCGGGCATTTGCTTGAAATATTAACTTCAACTCTTGGAACATCTCATACTATTCATGACGTTGAAAACATCTTTGAAGTCCCGATTCTAAGTCGTAAAGCATGGCACACTGAACTGTCGAGTAGTCATCAGCTTTGCTCTGCCAGACGATCATAATGTCTGCAGTTGCATTTGCAGCAGGCCTTGCACCTAGCGGTGCTTCCAGGACGTAATTCTTCTGTGTAGCAATGAGGATAATCCTCAAGTTATGGACCCAGTCCGTGTAATTGCTACCATCATCTTTCAACTTAGCTTTCTCTAGGAACGCATTAAAATTCAAAGGAACGGTAGCACGTGCCATTGATGTACAACAACATAGACATGCAAAAACTATCAGGACTAAGTTCATGATAAATCAAAGTTAAATTAATCATATTACTTAAGACCTCCCACTTAGATAGACATCCCTCTAGTCATCTAAATGATTACGTGATCCAAATCAACAAAACCATGTCCGATCATCACGTGAGATGGAGTAGTTTTCAATGGTGAACATCACTATGTTGATCATTGATGACCCACAAGTATAGGGGTTCTATCGTAGTCCTTTCGATAAGTAAGAGTGTTGAATCCAACAAGGAGCAGAAGGAAATGACAAGCGGTTTTCAGTAAGGTATTCTCTGCAAGCACTGAAATTATCGGTAACAGATAGTTTTGTGATAAGATAGTTTGTAACTAGTAACAAGTAACAAAAGTAACAAGGTGCAGCAAGGTGTCCCAATCCTTTTTGTAGCAAAGGACAAGACTGGAAAAACTCTTATATAAAGCAAAGCGCTCCCGAGGACACATGGGAATTATCGTCAAGCTAGTTTTCATCATGCTCATATGATTCACGTCCGTTACTTTGATAATTTGATATGTGGGTTGACCGGTGCTTGGTACTGCCCTTCCTTGGACAAGCATCCCACTTATGATTAACCCCTCTCGCAAGCATCTGCAACTACGAAAGCAGAATTAAGGTAAACCTAAGCATAGCATGAAACATATGGATCCAAATCAGCCCCTTACGAAGCAACGCATAAACTAGGGTTTAAGCTTCTGTCACTCTAGCAACCAATCATCTACTTATTACTTCCCAATGCCTTCCCCTAGGCCCAAACAATGGTGAAGTTTCATGTAGTCGACGTTCACATAACACCACTAGAGGAGAGACAACATACATCTCATCAAAATATCAAATGAATACCAAATTCACATGACTACTTATAACAAGACTTCTCCCATGTCCTTAGGAACAAACGTAACTACTCACAAATCATATTCATATTCATAATCAGAGGGGTATTAATTGCATAAAGGATCTGAACATATGATCTTCCATCGAATAAACCAACTAGCATCAACTACAAGGACTAATCAACACTACTAGCAACCCACATGTACCAATCTGAGGTTTTGAGACAAAGATCAGATACAAGAGATGAACTAGGGTTTGAGAGGAGATGGTGCTGGTGAAGATGTTGATGGAGATTGACCCTCTCTCGATGAGAGGATCGATGGTGATGATGATGGCGATGATTTGTCCCTCCCGGAGGGATATTTCCCCGGCAGAACAGCTTTGCCGGAGCCCTAGATTGGTTCCGCCAAGGTTCTGCCTCGAGAAGGTGGCGCTTTGTCCCGAAAGCTTCCTTATGATTTTTTCCAAGGCAAAAGACACCGTATAGCAGAAGATGGGCATCGGAGGCCTGCCAGCTGGCCCACGAGGCAGGGGGGCACGCCCAGGGGGGTACGGCGCGCCCTCCACCCTCGTGGCTTCTGGGTGGCCACCCTCTGGTGCTTTCTCCGCCCAACATTTTTAATATATTCCAAAACTGACTTTCGTGGAGTTTCAGGACTTTTGGAGTTGTGTAGAATAGGTCTGTAATATTTGCTCCTTTTCCAGCCCAGAATTCCAGTTGCCGACATTCTCCCTCTTCGTGTAAACCTTGTAAAATAAGAGAGAAAAGGCATAAGTGTTGTGACATAATGTGTAGTAACAACCCATAATGCAATAAATATTGATATAAAAGAATGATGCAAAATGGACATATCAACTCCCCCAAGCTTAGACCTCGCTTGTCCTCAAGCGAAAGCCGATATCGAAAAATATGTCCACATGTTTAGAGATAGAGGTGTCGATAGAATAAAATACAGACATGAGGGCATCATGATTATTCTTAGAACAACAACATATATATTGTCATATGATTTCTTATGCTAAAGTAACAATCTATTCACAATGTAAAGTATGATTCAGAAACTTCATTGAAAACTAACAAACACTGATCTCAGTCATTGAAGCAATTGCAATTTATCATAACATCGAAAAGAGTCAAAATAAGAGCTTTTCAGCAAGTCCACATACTCAACTATCATTTAGTCTTTCACAATTGCTAACACTCACGCGATACTTATGGGTATGAAGTTTCAATCGGACACAGAGAAAGATAGGGGCTTATAATTTTGCCTCCCAACCTTTTACCTCAAGGTTAATGTCAACAGTTATAGTTTATGAAAACCTACATCCAAGTGGATATATATATATCAGGATCTTTCCAACACATAGTGCTTGCCAAAGGATAAAGTGTAAAAAGGAAAGGTGAAGATCACCATGACTCTTGTATAAGGGTAGAAGAATAAAAGATAGGCCATTCTCAGAGGGAAGCAGAGGTTCTCATGAGCTTTTAAGGTTGGATGACTTAATGCAAAAGAACGCCATCTTATATTTCCACTTGTGATAAGGACCTTTATTATGCAGTCCATCGCTTTTATCTATTCCATATCACAAGCTCATATAAAGCTTATTTTCTTCACACTAATAAGTCATACATATTTAGAGAGAAATTTTTATTACTTGCACTGATGACAACTTACTTGAAGGATATTACGCAATCCATGGGTAGATATGGTGGACTCTCATGGAAAACTGGGTTTAGGGATGTTTGGAAGCACAAGTAGTATCTCTACGTGGTGCAAAGAATTTGGCTAGCATGAGGAGGAAAGGAAAGCTCAACATGTTGGATGATCCATGACAATATAATTTATTTCGGATATAAGAAAACATAACCCATTATGTTGTCTTCCCTATCCAACATCAACCTTTTAACATGTCATATTTTAATGAGTGCTCACAATCGTAAAAGATGTCCAAGATAGTATATTTATATGTGAAAACCACTCTTTCTTTATTACTTCCTATTAATTGCAACGATGACCAAAACTATGTTTGTCAACTCTCAACAACTTTTATTCATCATACTCTTTATGTGTGAAGTCATTACTCTCCATAAGATCAATATGATCTTTTTATTTCTTTTTGTTCTTTCTTTTATTCCCTCAAGATCATAGAAAGATAGCAAAGCCCTCGACTCAAAACTAATCTTTATTATATATAGCTTACGGACTCGATTACATAGATAGGGATCAACATAAAACTCAAAGCTAGATCAAACTAAAAATTTATTCTACTAGATCAAGATATAACCAAAAGGATCGAACTAATAAAAACGGTAAAGACAGAAGTGTGATGGTGATACGATACTGGGGCACCTCCCCCAAGCTTGGCAGTTGCCAAGGGGAGTGGCCATACCCATGTATTTATGTCTCTTTCTTCGGGGGTGATGTTGTGATATTCTTGGCGATGATCCCCCTTAGGATATGATTCTCTTCCTCGAGCTTATTAACTTGCTGCTTAAGATCCATTATTTCCTTGCGGAGTTTACCCGTGATGGCCAAGGCTCCTTTCACCCATGGATGTTGCATAGCTGTGGGAGAACAAGTAACACTCTTTTTCATATTTTCATAAGAAAGAAATCTAGCACTGGGAGGGATGACCGAGTTTGGAATTGCTGAGCTCTGAAGTTCCTCCATCATGAATCTGGCTTGGAGACGAGAGGTAACTTCTTGATCCTCCTCCATGGAATCTATCCTTTTCAAGTCGGCCTGCATCTCTTCCTCTGTTGATGGCCCAAAGTGGTCAGCATTGCTGTTTGCTCTTGCCCCCGGTGTCAGATGAGATACCCAACTCTCCCCGACTGACTCTTGAGAAGACATCTTGCTCTATATCTGCTGCATAAACAATTCAAAACAAAAACAGAGGATTTCGTCGTGGTACGGTGGTTAAAACCTTCGGGAGATTATATAGTGAATTTTTACTGACCAAAAGAAGTATTGTGCAAGAAAACAGAGTCCAGAGGGCACACGAGGTGTCCACGAGGCAGGGAGCGCGCCTAGGGGGTAGGGCGCGCCCTCCACCCTCATGGATGCCTCGTGTCTCCTGCAGACTGCTTCTTATTTTCCTAATTTTTTAAATATTCCAAAATGGAGAAAAATTGCTATTTGAACAATTTTGGAGTCGGTTTACTTATTGTACCTCATACCTATCCCTTTTTGGAGTCTGAAACATTCTGGAAAGTGTCCCTTATGCACTCCTCCGAGGTTACGATGTCAATAACATTGGTTTCAACATTTATGGGATTACCTGAGATAAAATGTTTGATTCTTTAACCGTTCACGACCTTCAGATTTGTGCCTTCGGTGTTGTTGATTTTTATTGAACCAGAACGATAGACCTCCTTGATAACGTAAGGACCTTCCCATTTAGAGAGAAGTTTTCCTGCTAAAAATCTTAAACGAGAGTTGTATAGCAAAACATAATCACCTATATCACTCACGCTTTTGTATCCTTTTATCATGCCATCTTTTAACTTTTTCTTTAAATAGTTTGGCGTTCTCATAGGCCTGGGTTGTCCATTCATCAAGTGAGCTAATGTCAAATAGCCTCTTCTCACTGGCAAGTTTGAAATCATAATTGATCTCTTTAATAGCCCAATATGCTTTGTGTTCTAGTTCGAGAGGTAAGTGACATGCTTTTCCATAAACCATTTTATATGGAGAGATACCCATAGGATTCTTATATGCAGTTCTATAGGCCCATAATGCATCGTCAAGTTTCTTGGACCAATTCTTTCTAGATCTATTAACAGTCTTTTGCAAGATTAATTTAATCTCTCTATTACTCAATTCTACTTGACCATTAGACTGTGGATGATATGGAGAGGCAATTCTATCATTAACATCATACTTAGCAAGCATTTTACGAAAAGCACCATGAATAAAATATGAACCACCATCAGTCATTAAGTATCTAGGGACTCCAAACCTTGAAAAAATAACTTCTTTAAGCATCTCAATAGAAGTTTATGATCAACACTACTAGTTGGAATAGTTTCTACCCACTAAGTAATGTAATCAACAGCAACTAAAATATGTGTATACCCATTAGAGGAAGGAAAAGGTCCCATATAATCAAAGCCCCAAACATCAAATGGTTCAATAACAAGTGAATAGTTCATAGGCATTTCTTGACGTCTACTAATATTACCAATTCTTTGACATTCATCACAAAACAAGACAAACTTATGGGCATCTTTGAAGAGAGTAGGCCAATAAAAGCCGGATTGCAATACCTTATGTGCAGTTCTATCTCCAGCGTAGTGTCCTCCATAAGCCTCAGAGTGACACTTGCGTAGGATCTGTTCCTGTTCATGTTCAGGTACACAATGTCTAATAACACCATCTACTCCTTTATAAAGGTGTGGGTCATCCCAGAAGTAATGTCTTTAATCATAGAAAAACTTTTTCTTTTGCTGGTATGTGAAACTAGGTGGTATAAATTTAGCAAAAATGTAATTAGCATAATCAACATACCATTGAGCAATATAAGAAGCATTTATGACAGCTAATTGTTCATCAGGAAAGCTATCATCAATAGGTAGTGGGTCATCAAGAACATTTTCTAACCTAGACAAGTTGTCTGCAACGGGGTTCTCAGCTCCCTTTCTATCAATAATAATATGAAAATCAAATTCTTGTAGCAAGAGAACCATCTAATAAGTCTAGGTTTAGCATCTTTATTTTCCATAATATATTTAATAACAACATGATCAGTGTGAACATTTACTTTGGAATCAACAATATAAGGTCTAAACTTATCACAAGCAAATACAACTACTAAAATTTCTTTTTCAGTAGTAGCATAATTTCTCTGGGCACTGTCTAGAGTTTTACTAGCATATTGGATAACATTTAATTTCTTATCAACTCTTTGCCCTAGAACAGCACCTACAGCATAATCACTAGCATCACCCATAATTTTAAATGGTAAATTCCAATCAGGTGGCTGAACAATAGGTGCAGAAATCAAGGCTTCCTTAAGTATTTCAAATGCTTCTACACAATCATCATCAAAGACAAAAGGAACATCTTTTTTAAGAGATTAGTCAGAGGCCTAGAAATTTTTGAGAAGTCTTTAATGAACCTCCTATAAAAACCGGCATGACCAAGGAAACTTCTTATACCTTTGATTTCCTTAGGGCACGACATCTTTTCAATAACATCAACTTTTGCTTTGTCAACTTCAATATCTCTTTCAGAAATTTTATGCCCCAAGACAATTCCTTCATTAACCATAAATTGGCACTTCTCCCAATTCAAGACAAGATTAGTTTCTTCACATCTCTACAAAAATCGATCCAGGTTGCTCAAACAATAATCAAAATAAGTTCCATACATGGAGAAATCATCCATGAAAACCTCAACAATCTTTTCACAAAAGTCCGAGAATATAGCAGTCATACATCTTTGAAAGGTAGCAGGTGCATTACATAAATCAAAAGGCATATGTCTATAAGCAGAGGTACCGAAAGGGCAAGTAAAAGTGGTCTTATCCTGATCCTCTTTTGACATAGGTATTTGAGAGAAACCAGAATAACCATCTAGAAAGCAAAAATGTGTATGTTTGGATAGTCTTTATAGCATTTGATCAATAAAAGGTAGAGGGTAATGATCTTTTCTAGTAGCTTTTTTTAATTTGTGGAAATCAATTACCATTCTATAACCTGTAACAATTCTTTGTGGGATCAATTCATCCTTATCATTAGGAACAACAGTAATACCTCCCTTCTTAGGGACACAATGGACAGGACTTACCCACTGACTATCAGCAACATGATAAATTATACCTGCCTCCAGAAGCTTTAGTATTTCATTTCTTACCACTTCTTTCATTTTAGGATTTAACCGCCATTGGTGATCAACAACGGGTTTAGCATCTTTCTCCAATTTTATTTTGTGATGGCATAGAGTGGGACTAATGCCCTTAAAATCATAACGAGTATATCCAATAGCAGCATGGTGCTTCTTCATAGTTTTCAATAATTTCTCTTCTTCATGCTCTGAAAGGTTAGCACTAATAATAACAGGATGTATCTTCTTTTCATCAATAAGCATATTTCAAAGTATCAGGTAATTGTTTAAGCTCGAACACGGGATCTCCCTTGGGTGTAGGAGGATCCCCAAGGATTTCAACAGGCAAGTTGTGTTTGAAAATAGGTCCCTATTTAAAGAATACTTCATCTATTTCTCTTCTTTCATTCATGAACATATCATTTTCATGGTCTAGCAAATATTGTTCTAAAGGATCATTAGGAGACACGACAATAGAAGCAAGAACAATAATTTCATCTTTACTAGGAAATTCTTTATCATGGGGTTGTCTACGAAATTTAGCAAAATTAAAATCATGAGACATATCCCCTAAACCAACAGTGACAGTATCTTTTTCGCAATCTATCCTAGCATTAACAGTATTCAAGAAGGGTCTACCGAATATAATGGGACAAAAGTCATCTTGTGTGGAACCAAGAACAAGAAAATCAGTAGGATATTTAATTTTCCCACAATATACTTCAACATCTCTAACAATCCCAATTGGTGAAATAGTATCTCTATTGGCAAGCTTAATAGTAACATCAAGATCTTCTATCTCAGCAGGTGCAATATCATGCATAATTTCTTTGTATAAGGAATGAGGTATTGCACTCACACTAGCACCCATATCACATAAGCCATGATAACAATGATCTCCTATTTTAACAGAAACAATAGGCATGCCAACAACATGTCTATGTTTATTTTTAGTATTGGGTCTAGCAATTCTAGCAGCTTCATCGCAGAAGTAAATAACATGCCCATCAATATTATCTACCAAGAGATCTTTAACCATAGAAATACTAGTTTCAACTTTAATTGGCTCATGGGGTGTAGGTGTTCTAGCATTACTCTTACGAACCACAGTTGAAGCTTTAGCATGATCCTTTATTCTAACAGGGACATGTGGTTTCTCAATATAAGCCGTAGGAACAATAGGATCAACATTATAAGTAATAGTATTTTGTTCAACTTTAATAGGTTCTACTACTTTCACTTCAATGGGAGGATGATATTTAAACCACTTCTCCTTAGGGAGATTAACATGAGTAGCAAATGATTCATAGAAAGAAGCTACTATCTCAGAGTCAAGTCCATATTTAGTGCTAAATTCACGAAAAGCATCAGTATCCATAAAAGATTTAACACAATCAAACTTAGGTGTTATACCTGACTCCTTCCCTTCGTTGAGTTCCCAATCTTCAGAGTTGCATTTAATTCTTTCCAATAAATCCCATCTGAATTCAATAGTCTTCATCGTAAAATAACCAGTACAAGAAATATCGAGCATGGAGCAATTATTGAGAGAAAGTTGAGCATAAATTTTTTGAATAATAATTTCTCTTGAGAGATCATAATTGGGGCATGAATATAACATTGACTTAAGCCTCCCCCAAGCTTGAGGGATACTTTCTCCTTCGTGAGGCAAAAAATTATATATATAATTATGATCACGATGAACCAGATGCATAGGATAGAACTTCTGATAAAATTCCAATTTCAATCGGTTGTAGTTCCATGATCCAATATCATCACATAGCTTAAACCATGTCAATGCCTTTCTCTTGAAAGATAAAGGGAAGACCTTCTTCTTGATAACATCCTCGGGCATACCTGCAAGATTAAATAATTCACAAACTTCATCCACATAGATTAAGTGCATATCGGGATGTAATGTTCCATCTCCTGTTTAGGGATTAGCTAGCAGTTTCTCTATCATACCCGAAGGAATTTCAAAGTGAATATTTTCAGTAGGTTCAGTAGGTTGAGGAGAAAATCTTTGCTCTTCTGGTCGGGGTGAAGATACCCCGAACAAGCCCCTTAAAGGATTATTTTCCATAGTAACAAGTGACAGTAAATTTCAGCACACTATATAAATATTTCCATACCAAATTCCACCTACCAAAGGCACTTCACTCCCCGCCAACGGTGCCAAAAAAGAGTCTTGATGACCCACAAGTATAGGGGATCTATCGTAGTGCTTTTGATAAGTAAGAGTGTCAAACACAACGAGGAGAAGAAGGAAATGACAAGCGGTTCTCAGTATGGTATTCTCTCCAAGCACTGAAATTATCGATAACAGATAGTTTTGTGATAAGATAGTTCGTAACTGGTAACAAGTAACAAAAGTAAAAAGGTGCAGCAAGGTGGCCCAATCCTTTTTGTAGCAAAGGAGAAGCCTGGACAAACTCTTATATAAAGCAAAGCGCTCCCGAGGACACATGGGAATTATCGTCAAGCTAGTTTTCATCATGCTCATATGATTCGCTTCGTTACTTTGATAATTTGATATGTGGGTGGACCGGTGCTTGGCTACTGCCCTCTCTTGGACAAGCATCCCACTTATGAACTCCTCTCGCAAGCATCTGCAACTACGAAAGCATAATTAAGGTAAACCTAAGCATAGCATGAAACATATGGATCCAAATCAGCCCCTTACGAAGCAACGCATAAACTAGGGTTTAAGCTTTTGTCACTCTAGCAACCCATCATCTACTTATTACTTACCAATGCCTTCCCCTAGGCCCAAACAATGGTGAAGTGTCATGTAGTCGACGTTCACATAACACCACTAGAGGAGAGACAACATACATCTCATCAAAATATCGAACGAATACCAAATTCACATGACTACTTATAACAAGACTTCTCCCATGTCCTCTGGAACAAACATAACTACTCACAAATCATATTCATGTTCATAATCAAAGGGGTATTAATATGCATAAAGGATCTAAACATATGAACTTCCACCGAATAAACCAACTAGCATCAACTACAAGGAGTAATCAACATTACTAGCAACCCACAGGTACCAATATGAGGTTTTGAGACAAAGATCGGACACAAGAGATGAACTAGGGTTTGAGAGGAGATGGTGCTGGTGAAGATGTTGATGGAGATTGACCGCCTCTTGATGATAGGATCAATGGTGATGATGATGGCGATGATTTCCCCCTCCCGGAGGGATATTTCCCCGGCAGAACAGCTCCGTCGGAGCCCTAGATTGGTTCCGCCAAGGTTCCGCCTCAAGGCTGTGGCGCTTCATCCCGAAAGCTTCCTTATGATTTTTTCCAGGGAAAAAGAGACCATATAGCAGAAGATGGGCATTGGGGGCCTGCCAGGTAACCCACGAGGCAGGGGGCACGCCTAGGGGGGGTAGGGCACGCCCTCCACCCTCGTGGCTGCTGGGTGGCCCCTTCTGGTGGTTTCTTCGCCCAATATTTTTAATATATTCAAAAACTTACTTTCGTGGAGTTTCAGGACTTTTGGAGTTGTGCAGAATAGGTCTCTAATATTTGCTCCTTTTCCAGCCCAGAATTCCAGCTGCCGGCATTCTCCCTCTTCGTGTAAACCTTGTAAAATAAGAGATAAAAGGCATAAGAATTGCGAAATAATGTGTAGTAACAGCCCATAATGCAATAAATATTGATATAAAAGCATGATGCAAAATGGACATATCAATCATATCTACTATATGACTCACGCTCGACCTTTTGGTCTCCAGTGTTCTGAGGCCATATCTGCATATGCTAGGCTCGTCAAGTTTAACCTAAGTATTTTGCATGTGCAAAACTGGCTTGCACCCGTTGTAGGTGAATGTAGATCTTATCATACCCGATCATCATGTGGTGTCTCAGCACGACGAACTGTAGCAATGGTGCATACTCAGGGAGAACACTTATACCTTGAAATTTAGTAAGGGATCATCTTATAATGCTACCGCCGTACTAAGCAAAATAAGATCCATAAAAGATAAACATCACATGCAATCAAAATATGTGACAAGATATGGCCATCATCATATTGTGCTCATGATCTCCATCACCGAAGCATCGTCATGATCTCCATCATCACTGGCTTGACACCTTGATCTCCATCGTAGCATCATTGTCGTCTCGCCAACTATTGCTACTGCGACTATCGCTACCACTTTGTGATAAAGTAAAGCAATTACATGGCGATTGCATTTCATACAATAAAGCAACAACCATAGGGCTCCTGCTAGTTGCCGATAACTCAGTTACAAAACATGATCATCTCATACAACAATTTATATCACGTCATGTCTTGACCATATCACATCACAACAAGCCCTGCAAAAACAAGTTAGACATCCTCTACTTTGTTGTTGCAAATTTTATGTGGCTGCTACGGGCTTCTAGCAAGAACCGTTCTTACCTACGCGTCAAAACCACAATAATTTTTCGTCAAGTGTGTTGTTTTAACCATCAACAAGGACCAGCCGTAGTTGAACTCAATTCAACTAAAGTTGGAGAAACAGACACCCGCCAGCCACCTATGTGCAAAAGCACGTCGGTAGAACCAGCCTCATGAACATGGTCCGGTAATTACGGTCTGGGCCACTTGATCCAAGAATACCGCCGAATCAAAGTAAGACGTTGGTGTTAAGCAGTATGACTATTATCGCCCACAACTCTTTGTGTTCTACTCGTGCATAAAACATCTACGCATAGACCTGGCTCGGATGCCACTGTTGGCGAACATACTAATTCAAATTTTCCTACGATTACGCAAGATCTAACTAGGAGATGCATAGCAACGAGACGGGAGGGTGTGTCCACATACCCTCGTAGACCGAAAGCGGAAGCGTTTAGTAACACGGTTGATGTAGTCGAACGTCTTCACAATCCAACCGATCCAAGTACCGAACGTATGGCACCTCTGTGTTCAGCACACGTTCAACACGATGACGTCCCTTGAGCTCTTGATCCAGTTGAGGACGAGGGAGAGTTCTGTCAGCATGACGGCATGGCGACGGTGTTGATGATGTTGCCGGCGCAGGGCTTTGCCTAAGCACTATGATGATATGACCGAGGTGTTGAACTGTGGAGGGGGCACTGCACACGGCTAAGAGAATATCTGTTGTGCTTTGGGGTGCTCCCTGCCCCCATATATAAAGGAGAGGGGGATGCCGGCTGGCCCTGTAGGGCGCGCCAAGAGGAGGGAGTCCTACTAGGACTCCAAATTCTAGTAGGATTCCACTTGGTGGAAGGGGGAATGAAGGAAGGGAGAGGGAGAGGGAGAGGGAAAGGGGGCCGCCCCTCCCTTGCCCTATTCGGTCTCCCCATGGGGGGGGGAGCTCGGCTCCCCTATGTGGGCTGTCCTCTTTCTCCCCTATGGCCCATGATGGTCCATTGCTTCCCCGGGGGGTTCCGGTAACCCCTCCGGCACTCCGTTTTACCCAGTACCACTCAGAACTCTTCTAGTGTCCGAATAACATGGTCCAATATATCAACCTTTATGTCTCGACCATTTCAAGACTCCTCGTCATGTCCGTGGTCTCATCTGGGACTCCGAACAAACTTCAGTCATAAAAGACACATAACTCATAATACAAATCGTCATCGAACGTTAAGTGTGCGGACCCTACGGGTTCGAGAACTATGTAGACATGATCGAGACACATCTCCAATCAATAACCAATAGCGGAACCTAGATGCTCAAATTGGCTCCTACATATTCTATGGACTTCTTTATTGGTCAAACCGCATAACAACATATGTTGTTCCCTTTGTCATCGGTATGTTACTTGCCCGAGATTCAATTGTCGGTATCATCCTACCTAGTTCAATCTCGTAACCGACAAGTCTCTTTACTCGTTACGTAATGCTTCATCCTGCAACAAACTCATTAATCACATTGCTTGCAAGGCTTATAGTGATGAGCATTACCGAGAGGGCCCAGAGATACCTCTCTGATACACGGAGTGACAAATCCTATTCCCGATCTATGCCAACCCAAGAAACACCTTCGGAGACACCTGTAGAGCATCTTTATAATCACCCAGTTATGTTGTGACGTTTGATATCACACAAGGTGTTCCTCCGGTATTCGGGAGTTGCATAATCTCATAGTCTGAGGAACATGTATAAGTCATGAAGAAAGTAGTAGCAATGAAACTGTAACGAACATAATGTTAGGCTAACAGATGGGTCTTGTCCATCACATCATTCTCCTAATGATGTGATCCCATTCATCAAATGACAACACATGTCTATGGTGAGGAAACATAACCATCTTTTAATAACGAGCTAGTCAAGTAGAGGCATACTAGGGACACTATGTTTTGTCTATGTATTCACACATGTACTAAGTTTCTGGTTAATACAATTCTAGCATGAATAATAAATATTTATCATGATATAAGGAAATATAAATAAAAACTTTATTATTGCCTCTAGGGCATATTTCCTTCACCAGGGAACTACAAGAGGAAGAAATGACTCAAATCAACCGTCGGGTAAATACCCTTCGTTTCAAGTCATAGCCTGAGAGAGAGAAGAGAGGCATACCCGGGTGGTGAAGGAGTCGTCGGGGGAGGTGGAACCGCTGGAGAGGTCTTTGAAGAAGACCATGGCAACCCTGGCGGAAGGATGCGAGACGCTGAGAGCGAGGGAGCAAGCGAGGAAGCGGCTGTAGCTTAGGAAGGAAGGAAGGAAGGGGGAAACAGGGGAAATGTGACTTGTGGTCAGGGAGAAATGGGGATGGGGAAGGGGGGAGTGTAGATATTTTGGCGGTAGTGTTGGAAATATGCCCTAGAGGCAATAATAAATTAGTTATTATTATATTTCCTTGTTCATGATAATCGTTTATTACCCATGCTATAATTGTATTGATAGGAAACTCAGATACATGTGTGGGTACATAAACAACACCATGTCCCTAGTAAGCCTCTAGTTGACTAGCTCGTTGATCAACAGATGGTTACGGTTTCCTGACCATGGACATTGGATGTTGTTGATAACGGGATCACATCATTTGGAGAATGATGTGATGGACAAGACCCAATCCTAAGCCTAGCACAAAGATCGTGTAGTTCGTATGCTAAAGCTTTCCTAATGTCAAGTATCTTTTCCTTAGACGATGAGATTGTGCAACTCCCGGATACCGTAGGTATGCTTTGGGTGTACCAAATGTCACAACGTAACTGGGTGGCTATAAAGGTGCACTACAGGTATCTCCGAAAGTGTCTGTTGGGTTAGCACGAATTGAGACTGGGATTTGTCACTCCGTGTAAACGGAGAGGTATCTCTGGGCCCACTCGGTAGGACATCATCATAATGTGCACAATGTGACCAAGGGGTTGATCACGGGATGATGTGTTATGGAACAAGTAAAGAGACTTGCCGGTAACGAGATTGAACAGGGTATCGGCATACCGACGATCGAATCTCGGGCAAGTACAATACCGCTAGACAAAGGGAATTGTATACGGGATTGATTGAGTCCTTGACATCGTGGTTCATATGTTGAGATCATCGTGGAACATGTGGGAGCCAACATGGGTATCCAGATCCCGCTCTTGGTTATTGACCGGAGAACGTCTCGGTCATGTCTGCATGGTTCCCGAACCCGTAGGGTCTACACACTTAAGGTTCGATGATGCTAGGGTTATAGGGAATAGATATACGTGGTTACCGAATGTTGTTCGGAGTCTCGGATGAGATCCCGGACGTCACGAGGAGTTCCGGAATGGTCCGGAGGTAAAGATTTATATATGGGAAGTCCTATTTTGGCCACCGGAAAATGTTCGGGATTTTTCGGTATTGTACCGGGAAGGTTCTAGAAGGTTCCGGAGTGGGGCCCACCTGCATGGGGGGACCCACATGAACGTGGGTAGTGGGGCCAAGGCCCCACACCCCTGGTCAAGGCGCACCAAGACCCCCCCTTAGAAGGAATAAGAGCATATCCCGAACGGATAAGATCAAGATCCCTAAAAAGGGGGGATAACAATCGGTGGGGAAAGGAAAGGATGGGATTTCTTTCCTCCCACCTTTTCCAATGCCCCAATGGACTTGTAGGGCAAGAAATAATCCCCCTCCACCCCTATATATAGTGGGGAGGCGCATGGGAGCTGCACCCTTGCCCTTGGCGCAGCCCTCCCCCTCTCCCAAGTCCTCCTCCTCTCCGGCGGTGCTTGGCGAAGCCCTGCAGGATTGCCACGCTCCTCCATCACCACCACACCGTCGTGCTGCTGCTGGATGGAGTCTTCCCCAACCTCTCCCTCTCTCCTTGCTGGATCAAGGCATGGGAGACGTCACCGGGCTGTACGTGTGTTGAACGCGGAGGTGCCGTCCGTTCGGCACTAGGATCTCCGGTGATTTGGATCACGACGAGTACGACTCCTTCAACCCTGTTCTCTTGAACGCTTCCGCTTAGCGATCTACAAGGGTATGTAGATGCACTCTCCTTCCCCTTGTTGCTAGTTTCTCCATAGATAGATCTTGGTGACACGTAGGAAAATTTTGAATTTCTGCTACGTTTCCCAACAGTGGCATCATGAGCTAGGTCTATTGCGTAGATTCTTTACACGAGTAGAACACAAAGTAGTTGTGGGCGTTGATTTTGTTCAATATTCTTACCGTTACTAGTCCAATCTTGTTTCGACGGTATTGTGGGATGAAGCGGCCCAGACCGACCTTACACGTACACTTACATGAGACAGGTTTCATCGACTGACATGCACTTGGTGCATAAGGTGGCTAGCGGGTGCCAGTCTCTCCCACTTTAGTCGGAACGGATTCGATGAAAAGGGTCCTTATGAAGGGCAAATAGCAATTGGCATATCATGTTGTGGTTTTGCGTAGGTAAGAAACGTTCTTGCTAGAAACCCATAGCAGCCACGTAAAAACTAGCAAACAACAATTAGAGGACGTCTAACTTGTTTTTGCAGGGTATGCTATGTGATGTGATATGGCCAAAAAGGAATGTGATAAATGATATGTGATGTATGAGATTGATCATGTTCTTGTAATAGGAATCACAACTTGCATGTCGATGAGTATGACAACTGGCAGGAGCCATAGGAGTTGTCTTTACTTATTGTATGACCTGCATGTCATTGAACAACGCCATGTAATTACTTTACTTTACTGCTAACTGTTAGCCATAGTAGTAGAAGTAATAGTTGGCGAGACAACTTCATGAAGACACGATGATGGAGATCATGATGATGGAGATCATGGTGTCATGCTAGTGACGATGATGATCATGGAGCCCCGAAGATGGAGATCAAAAGGAGCAAAATGATATTGGCCATATCATGTCACTATTTGATTGCGTGTGATGTTTATCATGTTTATGCATCTTATTTTGTTAGAACGACAGTATTAAATAAGATGACCCCTCATTAAAATTTCAAGAAAGTGTTCCCCCTAACTGTGCACCGTTGCGAAAGTTTGTCGTTTCGAAGCACCACGTGATGATCGGGTGTGATAGATTCTTATGTTCACATACAACGGGTGTAAGCCAGATTTACACACGCGAAACACTTAGGTTGACTTGACGAGCCTAGCATGTACAGAGATGGCCTCAGAATACAAGGGACCGAAAGGTCGAGCATGAGTCGTATGGTAGATACGATCAACATGAAGATGTTCACCGATGATGACTAGTCCGTCTCACATGATGATCGGACACGGCCTAGTTGACTCGGATCATGTAATCACTTAGATGACTAGAGGGATGTCTATCTGAGTGGGAGTTCATGAGATGAACTTAATTGTCCTGAACATAGTCAAAAGATCTTTGCAAATTATGTCGTAAGCTCGCGCTTTAGTTCCACTGTTTAGATATGTTCCTAGAGAAAATATAGTTGAAAGTTGACAGTAGCGATTATGCGGACAAAAGAAAGCTTATGTCCTTAATGCACCGCTCAGTGTGCTAAACCCCAAACATCATCTGTGGATGTTACGAACATCAGACATACACGTTTTGATAACTACGTGATAGTTCAGTTAAACGGTTTAGAGTTGAGGCACCAAAGACGTTTTTCAAAACGTCGCGAAACATATGAGATGTTTCAAGGGCTGAAATTGGGATTTCAGGCTCGTGCCCACGTCAAGAGGTAAAAGACCTCCGACAATTTTCTTAGCCTGCAAACTAAGGGAGAAAAGCTCAATCGTTGAGCTTGTGCTCAGATTGTTTGAGTGCAACAATCACTTGAATCAAGTGGGAGTTGATCTTCCAGAGATAGTGATGTTTCTCCAAAGTCATTGCCACCAAGCTGCTAGAGCTTCGTGATGAACTATAACAAATCAGGGATAGATATGATGATCCTTGAGATATTCACGATGTTTGACACCGCGAAAGTAGGAATCAAGAAGGAGCATCAATTGTTGATGGATGGTGAAACCACTAGTTTCAATAAGAGCAAGGACAAGAAGGGATACTTCATGAAACAGCAAATCAGCTGCTGCTCTAATGAAGAAACCCAAGGTTGAACCCAAACCCGAGACTAAGTGCTTCTGTAATAAGGGGAACAACCACTGGAGCAGAATTACCCTAGATACTTGGTAGATGAGAAGGCTAGCAAGGTCGATAGAAGTATATTGGATATACATTAAGTCATTTTGTACTTTACTAGTACTCCTAGTAGCACCAGGGTATTAGATACCGGTTCGGTTGCTAAGTGTTAGTAACTCGGAATAAAAGGCTACGGAATAAACGGAGACTAGCTAAAGGTGAGCTGACGATATGTGTTGGAAGTGTTTCCAAGTTTGATGTGATCAAACATCGCACGCTCCCTCTACCATCAAGATTAGTATTAAACCAGAATAATTGTCATTTGGTGTTTGCGTTGAGCATAGACATGATTGGATTATGTCTATCGCGATGCGTTTATTCATTTAAGGAGAATAATGGTTACTCTAATTATTTGAATAATACCTTCAATGGTCTTACACCTAAAAGAATGGTTTATTGAATCTCGATCGTAGTGATACACATTTTCATGCCAAAAGATATAAGATAGTAATGATAGTACCACTTACTTGTGGCACTGCCATGTAAGTCATACTGGTGTAAAACGCATGAAGAAGCTCCATGTTGATGGATCTTTGGACTCACTCGTTTTTGAAAAGTTTGAGACATGCGAACCATTTCTATTGGTGTATACGCATGAAGAATCTCCATGCAGATGGATCATTTGGACTCACTTGATTTTGAATCACTTGAGATATGCAAATCATTCCACATGGGCAAGATGACTGAAAAGCCTCGTTTTCAGTAAGATGGAACAAGATAGCAACTTGTTGGAAGTAACACATTTTGATGTGTGCGGTCCAATGAGTGCTGAGGCATGCAGTGAATATCGTTATGTTCTTACTTCACAGATGATTCGAGTAGATGTTGAGTATATTTACTTGATGAAACACAAATCTGAATTATTGAATGGTTCGAGTAATTTCAGAGTGAAGTTAAAGATCATCATGACAAGAGGATAAAATGTCTATGATATGATCATAGAGATGAGTATCTGAGTTACGAGCTTTGGCACGCAATTAAGACATTGTGGAAATTGTTTCACAATAAATAACGTCTGGAACACCATAGTGTGATGGTGTGTCTAAACATCATAGTTGCACCCTATTGAATATGGTGCGTACCATGATGTCTCTTAACGAATTACCACTATCGTTCATTGGTTAGGCATTAGAGAAAACAGCACTCACTTTAATAGGGCACCACGTAATTCCGTTGAGACGACACGATTTGAACTATGGTTTGGAGAAACCTAAGTTGTCGTTTCTTAAAAGTTTGGGGCTGCGATGCTTATGTGAAAAAGTTTCATCGTGATAAGCTCGAACTGAAAACGGATAAATACATCTTCATAGGATACCCAAAATGGTTGGGTATACCTCCTATCTCAGATCCGGAAGCAAAAGTAATTGTTTCTAGAAACGGGTCCTTTCTCGAGGAAAAGTTTCTCTCGAAAGAATTGAGTGGGAGGATGGTGGAGACTTGATGAGGTTATTGAACCATCACTTCAACCAGTATGTAGCAGGGCACTGGAAGTTGTTCCCGTGGCACCTACATCAATTGAAGTGGAAGTTGATGATGGTGATCATGAACGGATCAAGTCACTACCGAACCTCGTAGGGTGACAAGGATGCGTACTACTTTAGAGTGGTACTGTAATCATGTCTTGAAGGTCATGTTGCTCGACAACAATGAACCTACGAGCTATGGAGAAGCGATGGTGGGCCCGGATTCCGACAAATGGCTCGAGGCCATAAAATCCGAGAGAGGATCCATGACTTTGGAAGAAATACTTGATGGTCGTAAGGCTGTTGGGTACAGATGGATTTTAAGAGTAAGACAGACAATGATGGTAAGTATCACCATTAAGAAA
Source organism: Triticum dicoccoides (assembly GCF_002162155.2). Lineage (NCBI taxonomy): Eukaryota > Viridiplantae > Streptophyta > Magnoliopsida > Poales > Poaceae > Triticum > Triticum dicoccoides. The sequence goes on along the minus strand of NC_041387.1, from coordinate 455,340,798 downwards.
GCTCGACTTATCGTTAAAGATGTTTTCCGACAAGTTCAAGGAGTTGACTACGGTGAGGCTTTCACACTCGTAGCGATGCTAAGAGTCTGTTGGAATTGGATTAGCAGTTACTGCATTATTTATGAAATCTTGCATATAGGATGTAAAAACATTATTACCTTGACAGTTTTCTTGAGGAAAGATTGTATGTGATATAACCAGAAGGTTTTTGATAATCCTGAAAGACGCTAACAAGTATGCAAAGCTCCAGCTATCCTTCTAAGGACTTGAGTAAGCATCTCGGAGTTGGAATGTATGCTTTGATGAGATGTTCAAAGATTTTGGGTCTATACAAAGTTTATGAGAAACCTGTATTTCCAAATAAGTGAGTGGGAGCACTATAGAATTTCTGATGAGTATATGTTGTTGACATATTGTTGATCAGAAATGATGTAGAATTTCTAGAAAGCATATAGGGTTGTTTGAAAAGTGTTTTTCAATGGAAAACCTGGATTAAGCTACTAGAACATTGAGCATCAAGATCTATGAGGATAGATCAAAAACGCTAAATGGTACTTTCAAATGAGCACATACCTTGACATAATCTTGAAGGTGTTCAAGATGGATCAGTCAAAGAAGGAGTTCTTGCCTGAGTTGTAAGGTATGAATTTAAGAGTTAAAGCTCGACCATGGCAGAAGAGAGAGAAAGGACGAAGGTCGTCCCCTATGCTTCAGATGTAGGCTCTATAGTATGCTATGCTGTGTACCGCACCGGAAGTGTGCCTGCCATGAGTCAGTCAAGGGGTACAAGAATGATCCAGAAATGGATCATTGGACAGCGGTCAAAATTGTCCTTGGAGTAAATAAGGACATGTTTCTCGATTATGGAGGTGATAAAGAGTTCGGCGTAAAGGGTTACGTCGATGCAAGCTTTAACACCTATCCGAATGACTCTGAGTAACAAACCGGATACGTATAGTGGAGCAACCATTTGGAATAGCTCCAAGTGGAGCGTGGAAGCAGCATTTACAATATGACCTAGAGATTTGCAAAGTACATACGGATCTGAATGTTGGAGACCCGTTGACTAAAACCTCTCTCACAAGCAAAACATGATCAAACCCCAGAACTCATTGAGTCTTAATCAGATGATGATGTGAACTAGTTTAGTGACACTACTAAACTCTTTGGATGTTAGTCACATGGCGATGTGACCTGTGAATGTTAATCACATGGCGATGTGAGCTGGATTATTGACTCTAGTGAAAGTGGGAGACTGTTGGAAATATGCCCTAGAGGCAATAATAAATTAGTTATTATTATATTTCCTTGTTCATGATAATCGTTTATTACCCATGCTATAATTGTATTGATAGGAAACTCAGATACATGTGTGGGTACATAAACAACACCATGTCCCTAGTAAGCCTCTAGTTGACTAGCTCGTTGATCAACAGGTGGTTATGGTTTCCTGACCATGGACATTGGATGTTGTTGATAACGGGATCACATCATTTGGAGAATGATGTGATGGACAAGACCCAATCCTAAGCCTAGCACAAAGATCGTGTAGTTCGTATGCTAAAGCTTTTCTAATGTCAAGTATCTTTTCCTTAGACCATGAGATTGTGCAACTCCCGGATACCGTAGGAATGCTTTGGGTGTACCAAATGTCACAACGTAATTGGGTGGCTATAAAGGTGCACTACAGGTATCTCCGAAAGTGTCTGTTGGGTTGGCACGAATCGAGACTGGGATTTGTCACTCCGAGTAAATGGAGAGGTATCTCTGGGCCCACTCGGTAGGACATCATCATAATGTGCACAATGTGACCAAGGGGTTGATCACGGGATGATGTGTTACGGAATGAGTAAAGAGACATGCCGGTAACGAGATTGAACAAGGTATCGACATACCGATGATCGAATCTCAGGCAAGTACAATACCGCTAGACAAAGGGAATTGTATACGGGATTGATTGAGTCCTTGACATCGTGGTTCATCTGATGAGATCATCGTGGAACATGTGGGAGCCAACATGGGTATCCAGATCCCGCTGTTGGTTATTGACCGGAGAATGTCTCGGTCATGTCTGCATGGTTCCCGAACCTGTAGGGTCTACACACTTAAGGTTCGATGACGCTAGGGTTATAGGGAATAGATATATGTGGTTACTAAATGTTGTTCAGAGTCCCGGATGAGATCCCGGACATCACAAGGAGTTCCGGAATGGTCCGTAGGTAAAGATTTATATATGGGAAGTCCTATTTTGGCCACCGAAAAATGTTCAGGATTTTTTGGTATTGTACCGGGAAGGTTCTAGAAGGTTCCGGAGTGGGGACCACCTGCATGGGGGGACCCACATGAATGTGGGTAGTGGGGGCAAGGCCCCACACCCCTGGTCAAGGCGCACCAAGACCCCCCTTAGAAGGAATAAGATCATATCCCGAAGGGATAAGATCAAGATCCCTAAAAAGGGGGGATAACAATTGGTGGGGAAAGGAAAGGATGGGATTTCTTTCCTCCCACCTTTGCCAACACCCCAATGGACTTGGAGGGCAAGAAATAATCCCCCTCCACCCCTATATATAGTGGGGAGGCGCATGGGAGCTGCACCCTTGCCCCTGGCGCTGCCCTCCCCCTCTCCCAAGTCCTCCTCCTCTCCCGCGGTGCTTGGCGAAGCCCTGCAGGATTGCCACGCTCCTCCATCACCACCACACCGTCGTGCTGCTGCTGGATGGAGTCTTCCCCAACCTCTCCCTCTCTCCTTGCTGTATCAAGGCATGGGAGACGTCACCGGGCTGTACGTGTGTTGAACGCGGAGGTGTCGTCCGTTCGGCACTAGGATCTCCGGTGATTTGGATCACGACGAGTACGACTCCTTCAACCCCGTTCTCTTGAACGCTTCCGCTTAGCGATCTACAAGGGTATGTAGATGCACTCTCCTTCCCCTCGTTGCTAGTTTCTCCATAGATAGATCTTGGTGACACGTAGGAAAATTTTGAATTTCTGCTACGTTCCCCAACAGGTAGCACTACAAGAAATATGTCAACTAGTGACCTTCTGTCAATGACCCTGGAAGAATTGGTCATAGATCTATGACCATTTCAGACCAATTGGTCAAAAGATATTCGGGGGGCTCCAAACCCTAAACCATTGCGACCATTTTGGTCAGAAAGGTCGTAATTTCCTTACACAAAATGGTCACAAAGCAAACAATGCTAGTCCGCTGCCTTATGTCTAGTTGTTAACGACCAATATAGATGGTCATAGCCTTGTAGATTGTGGTGGGTTGTGATGACTAGGCGCCATCTCATCAGTTTTGCCTATGTGTCATGTCCATGTGGCAGTTTTTGCCCTAGGTTGTGAAGCAACCTATATTTCTGTTATTCCAAAAATTCCCAAAAAATTCTCATAAATGTTTTGGATCATATCTTCATCAAATATGTCAAAAACATTCCTTGCCTAGTTCAAAAATAACTCAACAATATTAATTTTCCTATTCTGTTCAGAGTAGCACTTTGTGAAGGAAGTACCACTTTGGCATGTCCAAATGGTATCCATTTTCTACAGTGCTTTCCTATGCCCAAATAACCATCCTCCACCAAATGCCAGCACAATCCATTCATTATTTTGAGCCCAGCTTCAACATTCGTATTTATGTCCAGTGTGGTACTTTGCAAAGCAAGTACCACCTAGGCTCCTCCTTTTGAGGTGAAAATTTGTGAAGACGGTCTTCTTAGTAACTGATCATCCTCAGCCAAAACTCACACCCATTAGCCATGTGCATTTCCCGTACCACAAATCAAACACTTGGCTGCTTATTCATGTTTGAGCATCGATCGGTCTCCTCGTGAGAATCTTATGTTATGATTTTCTTCCTAGCACCTACCTGGGGAGTGCCCAACCCACTAGACATGCCTAGGCCACCCAGAACACATGGCAACGCCACGGTCACGCGGTGACCACGCGGGCGGGCATGCGAGCTTACGCGCTCTAGTGTTGGGGCCCTCGGCCACCGTCCAAACCTCGATATCTCGCCATCAAACCATGTATTTCTGATTAAATAGATACATATTTACCTAGAAATGATTTTTGGAAAAAATAAAGAGCAAACTATGAGGCAGCTGCAGTTCAAATTTGACCCGCTTCCAACTGAATCGATGGGAATTTATCTTTTTCACCAGAGGTGGATCAAAAAATTTGACACCCAACCATTTTGTCAATTGTGCATTATATATGGCCTAGTATTTTATAAAATTGATTTGGTCCATTTTTGAAACAATTATTTGGTAGTTCCTTCACAAAAAAACCTCTGTTTGGGCACTCGGAAAATGAAAAATGAATTTTCCGTGCAAAGAAAATGAAAACTTCTGTAGGAAACATTGTTTGGAATTCCAAGATGTACCCTTGTGCACAATATGAGATCATTTGAACAAACTATGCCATGAATGTGGCCATAAGATTGATCATTTGGCTTGAAAGCCATGAATCTTCACGCATGATAGCTCATTTCTGAGAACACTTTTTTAAAATAATTACCGTATTACAAGTTTATTATTTTTCCTGGAAACTTGGTCACATATAATGACACAATGCGAAGGTTTTGCAGTTTTTTGATTTTTTTTGAATTTTTTATGCCCGTTTCAAAATGCGGTCAAAACAGCGGGCTTGACCGTTCCTAGCTAGTGGTTGAATCTTGGAATTTTTTGGTGTTTCTATGATTAAATAGATACTTATGTACCTAGAAATGATTTTTGAAAAAAATAAAGAGCAAATATGAGGCAGCTACAGTTCAAATTTGACCCGTTTCCAACTAAATCGACGGAATTTTGTCTTTTTCACTAGAGCTGGATCAAAACTTTTTTCACCCAACCATTTGGTAAATTGTGCATTATATATGGCCTAGTATTTTATAAAATTGATTTGGTACAATTTTGCAACAAATATATTATAGGTCCTTCACAAAAAAACCTCCTTTTGGGCACTCGGAAAATGAAAAATGAATTTTCCGTGCAAAGAAAATGAAAACTTCCTTAGGTAACATTGTTTGGAATTCCAATATCTACCCTTGTGCACAATATGAGATCATTTGAACAAACTATGCAATGAATGTGGGCATAAGATTGATCATTTGGCTTGAAAGCCATGAATCTTCACGCATGATAGCTCATTTCTGAGAACACTTTTTTAAAATAATTACCGTATTACAAGTTTATTATTTTTCCTGGAAACTTGGTCACATATAATGACACAATGTGAAGGTTTTGTAGTTTTTTGATTTTTTTGAATTTTCTATGCCCGTTTCAAAATGCGGTCAGAACGACGGGCTTGACCGTTCCTAGCTAGTGGTCGAATCTTGGAATGTTTTTGGTGTTTCTATGATTAAATAGATACTTATGCACCTAGAAATGATTTTTGGAAAAAATAAAGAGCAAACTATGAGGCAGCTACAGTTCAAATTTGACCCGTTTCCAACTGAATCGACGACATTTTGTCTTTTTCACCAGAGGTGGATCAAAACTTTTTTCACCCAACCATTTGGTCAATTGTGCATTATATATGGCCTAGTGTTTTAGAAAATTGATTTGGTACAATTTTGCAACAAATATATTATAGGTCCTTCGCAAAAAAACTCATTTTGGGCACTCAAAAAATGGAAAATTGATTTTTTGTGCAAAGGAAATAAAAACTCCCTTTGTCAATATTGTTTGCCATTCTAATATGCACCCTTGTGCAACACTTTTGACACCTAACCATTTGGTCAATTGTGCATTAAATAAGTCCTAGTATTTTAGAAAATTGATTTGGTACAATTTTGCAACAAATATATTATAGGTCCTTCGCAAAAAAACTCATTTTGGGCACTCGAAAAATGGAAAATTGATTTTTCATGCAAAGGAAATAAAAACCCCCTTTGTCAATATTGTTTGCCATTCGAATATGCACCCTTGTGCACGATATGAGATCATTTTAACAAATATTTGATAGGACTTCCACAAAAAAAACTCATTTTGAGCACTGAAAAATGGAATGAAATTTTTTATCTTTCGATCACGACCAATTTATATGGTCATAAGGTCATCAAATGGTTTGTTGTGTTCCGATTGGACCATCAGCATATCACGCGGATCACGCATCAACCACCGCCGGATGCTTCCGGATCCAACGACCCAAACGCACCCGAGCCGAAACCCTAGGTCTGTCCTCATGGACATTTTCCACCCACCCCCCCGCCTCCATTCTTTCTTTCTTTCTCTCCCTCCCCCCTCAGATCCTCTCCCCTCTCCCCCGATCCAGACGCCCCTCGTCCCCCTCCCCCGATCCCACCTGCCGGCGGCGACCTCGCCGCATCCAT
>NC_041387.1:455205803-455333801 GCF_002162155.2 Triticum dicoccoides | reverse complement strand
TCGCCACCCCGAACCCCTCCCTTCCCCACTGCATCGCCACCCCAAGCCACCTCCCTTCCTTGAGATCCATCGCCGCCGCCACCTCCTCATCTCCTCCTCCCTTCAGATCCATCCACCCGCTGCCGCCCCTTCTCCCCCAAACCAAGCAACGTCCTCTCCTCACGCAACGGAGACAACAACGCCGCCGCCCAGCAACAACAGCGTCGTGGCTGGCTTGCTCGCCGGCGCGCGCATGCGTGCTTCGATGCGCGGCACTCCATTGAGCTGGCCAGACCATGGTGCCGCCATCCACCTTGTCGCCTCCTCCTCCTATTCCCCTCGTCAGATCCATCCATCCATCCATTTTTCCATCCGATCCACCTGACGCCATCACATCCCCTTATCACTCGCAGGGTTGCAGGCGATTCGATCCGGTCCGGTCCATGGCGTCCACGGCCGTGGCGGCGCTCGCGGTGACGGACGAGCTGGCCCTGACGCTCCGCGTGGTGGGGGACCTGGCGGCGGCCGCCGGCGTCTTGCGGGAGGAGGTCGTCGTCATCATGCAGTGCACCTCACTCGGTAACACCCCCCCTCCCAAGCCCCTTCCCCCTGTCTCCCAACCCCAAGCCGTGATTTAGATCGAAGTGCCGAATCACCTGCGTGTATGTATCACATGTGACTGCGATTATATGCTGCGTCCCCAGTGTTTGCGAGCGCATGATGCTTGGTTTATTGCCGTACCAACTTACATCGAAGCTAGGGCTGAGCTCGGCATCTTGCTTTCTTCTGCAGGGGCTTAAGACCGATTTCAAGCGCTACGACCACCTGGCAGTGCTGACGGTCGAGGAGCAGGTCTGTGAGCCGTGGATTTCGTACTTCGTTCTAGGATGGCCTCCGGTTGGCATTAATGCGATTGCTAACTGAACTTTTGTTATGATGACATGCCAAACATGTGGGAAATTTCGGAGGTGCTTTGACCAAGAATCTAGTTCTGAAGGTATGTGTGTTGGCAACTAATGGATGGCCTCTTGTGCCAACCCCCAACAACCAACAACGACTCATTAACTTGTGAATCACATGGGTATAGATTTTGTTGATCTCGGAGTTTTGAATCATGCAACACATTTAATATTCAGTTTGCCCAAGTTCCTTAAATGCAATATTAGTTGAACTCTAAAAATATCTTTCACAAGTTTCTATTTTTGCACCAGTTTTAAATATGCAATATCGGTTCAACTTTGAAAATAATTTATGTTTAATGCATTTGAATAATTTCCAAGGTTTAGGAAATGTGAAATCAAATCCATTAAGTTATGTCTCTTCTATAATCAAAGAATCTTGTCATGGGATAATTAAAGTAAATACTGGATTTCATGATTGTTAAAATTTCAAAGAAAAAAAGAATGATAATTCCAGTATTGTAATTCTTGGAAAATCCATGGTACAAATTCCACGAAATTACGTCTTCATTTTTATTTCTAGTGAAACGTGAGAACTCAATGATAATAATTCTATAGAATTTACTTATACTAATCTCAGGACTTTTTCTGCCATAAATAAGTTATGTTTTACCTTGTTGCTTGCTGATTTATTAGTGCAGCTGCATGTAACCATCTAGTACTGCTAGTTAATCCTGGGGCTTAATTACCATTAGTCCACATTTCATATTATTCTTGGAGTACCATACTGTAGCAGCAGCATTAGTAAACTGAATACTCCTTCGACTGCGGAAGCTGAATATCACTCCCTCCGTTCATAAATAAGTGATGTGGTTTTAGTTCACTTATTTATGACCGAAGGTAATACTTTGCACAATAATTGTTCAGCCTCTTTGTTTATGTGGGGTTCTTATTCATTTGATTTCGTCCTCCTGGCAGACATCTTTCGTACATTGAGCAACAACGGCGAATTCGAGTGGATGATGGAAGGCCTCAGTTTGGGGCCAAGAAAAGGCGTGGACGAGGCCATTTCGCAAGGTCTTTCTCAATCAGTTGAAATATTTGGTTTTCCACGACTTATTGGGGCAGACTTATCAAGTTGTTGCTCTTTATGTTATGTTATACCACCTGCATATGCATGCTCTAGCTTCTAGGTAGTAGAAGAATTGACATGTGGGATGCAAGTCCAAACTTGATACTGTAAATGTTAGTCCCACCTATCAAGTTGGACTACTCGGGTGTCAAGTTGGTGTTGTACTATAGTTTGTAGTATGCACCTGCGTATGCACCTACATGTGTAGTCAGTAACTAGTGCTACTGCTTGAAATCAAAATTTCTTTTACAAAGTATAAAAAGATGAGCATATGTCTGCAGTAGTTGCTGCTGTGTAATCATCGGCTGGACCTATGCATTTCATCAAAAATTGCAATGATGTTTGTTACCTAAGAAACTAGTGAATTATAGAGGCCTGAGATTCTTCTTTTGATGTACTTGTACATGTAGCAGTGTTCTTGGCACTATGACCTGAAGCAATCAGTCGGCCAATTGCAGTCTTGGCATGCTCTGTTGCTCTCCTAGTTGTTAACTATGTGTAGTAGTACGTAGGAATAGAGGTATGCTAAATCTGGCATTTTCAAGTATGTTGTGTTGCTGTGACTGCTCTCAGTTTAATAATTTTAACTCTTCTGGCATTTTCAAGTATGCACAGTGTATTAGTGTATCATCATCTGTGTTGTTTGATTTATATATGGTGCTGATGATCTTGCTCACCCTGTGTCTACCTACTACCTGCAGATCAACGAGTCTCTAGCTCGCGACCTGATGGAGAGGGGACTCATCACTCGTACTCATCACTCATCAGGATGGTGTCAATATTGTGGGAACTATTCTAGTGCCTGATCTGTATCCCAATTCAGGCTCCAAATGCGCCCCATTTACTTCACCTCTAGAATATCTCTTTGCTGCCTTTGTGGAATAGTAACATATGAATTGTCATACCTGCTTAAATCTTAGTCGCTACATGCTAGTAGGAGATTATTTACCAATTCTATCTTCTGCAATTAAAACAAATCCACGACAGAGTTGCAGCAAACAGATTTTACCAGTTCCATCTTCTGTATCAAAACAAATCCACAACAATTTTCCAATGACAGTAGTAGCAAACTGATTTTTATCAATATTGTGCAAATTGCTCTAAAGTAGAAGTTGCTTTTCCTTTTCCTTAAGTTAGTTGTGCATTTATAAACCTATTTGTACTTTTCTAGTTCTTCAATGTATCCATCCATAAATGTTTTATATAGATTGTTTTGGAATGTGTTTTTTTGTTAGCTTATGTCATGCATCACAAATGGTATCAAGTTCCAGTTTTAGTTTTGTTGTTGTTAACCTCTACAATCCTTGTCTATAATCCTTATCAACATATAATTAAGTATATGAATGAATCCTTTTGAGTATCTGAAACTAGATGTTTTGTTGCTCATAGTAATTAAAAGGAGTGGCCAGTTTCTCATCACACACTATTATTATCACTTCATGGCTTGATCTGTTGTGTAAGGCTGCTGTAGGTGCTGAACTGTGATCATTTTTTATGGCTCACATGCATGGTACGTGTTTGCTGACTTGACATGACATGCACAGAAACTTCAGGGCATTCATACTGAATAGCACTTCTTAATTTTCATGCATGTTTCTTTCTGGACTTAAATCTTACTAAATAGCACCCCATCACTTGGTGCTGTTGTTATTCATCCTATATCCTCACTGTTCTATTTTCTTGTTGGCAGATATTTTGCCTAAATTCAAGACGAAAGAAGATGTTCAAAGAAGCGCCAAGACATTTTTTTAGACCAAGTTAGCTAATAATAGCTGGGTTTTTTGGGCATTGTGAACTCCAGAATTTCTTGCATCTTCTCTGTTTCTGAATGAAATGTTGTATGTTTCAGAATTACAATTTATGTTTCATATGAAACAGTAATTATGTATGTGATTTGAAAATGTGTGCAATGGAAACATGACTCGTGCTATCCACTTATCAAAATAATTGGAGCACGTTTGAAATTTCTGACGTGTGGGACCAGTGTATGATATTATGATATTTGGGACAAATGTAAACCAATGGAAAATAAAATGGCAAAAAATAAAAGATCATACGTTGTAAAAGGCCGCATCTAGAAATAAAAAGGCCGAATTGCTCGGCCAGGCCCATGTAGCTAGCAAAAATTAATAGGAAAAAATAAATATTAAAAAGGCCGAATTGTTGGGCTAGGCCCATGTAGAAAATTGAATTGGACCGGGATGAATCTTGTGCCTCATCAGATTGCCATGCTGGATGCCTACGTGGCCTGGGGAGGTTGCTAGTGACCAAAATGCCACAGTAGACATATTTTGGTCATAAACGTCTTCGACCATTCCAGAAGAAAGGTCGCTATAGTCAGTTTACGACCGCCAGCTTTTGACCTTCTGTTTTTGGTCACAAAAAGGTCGCAAATGAAAAACCATGACCTTTCAGTGACCAATAGTGGTGGTCACAAGTTGACATATTTCTTGTAGTGTAGGCCAATTTTTTGAAATGTGTAGGGAAACTTTGCACGCGGTGCTGCCGGACCCCATTCACTTTGAACGATAGTGTGCATCACAAACGATTCTTCTGCTTAACGCGCATGGGATGAGTTTGATCATTCAAATTTCGGTGGAAATTTCCCCAGGTATGTCATTGCATAATTTAACATCGCTTGCTAATTTGGGCACACAAAGAGCGTACAACACACAAACCAGACTTACTGAATCGAGAAATTTTAGTAATTAAATAGAGCCAGTTGACCTAAACATTGCTCTAATAAAAGACCAGCATTAAAAAGAAAACCTAAGTACGAATAATTTTAACAAATCCGGCCGCGCCGGCCTATGCATCGCCGATATGAGATGAGACGTCGATGACTTGTCCTCGCGACATGCCGCCGTTGGTGGACTCCGGGTCCCCCCTGCTGAAGTCGACCGTGTCCTCGTCATCGTCCTCATCCTCGTCTTCAGCGCCGCCCTCAAGGTTGTAGTACTCGTAGTAGTGGCTGCGCCAGAGCTTGTGTTGGTACTTCACTGCCGATTCCTCAACGGACAGAGTCTTCTCTACATCGACCTGGGCCACACGCAACTCCTCCTCCTGACACTCCTCGATCTCCGCCGCCTCCTGCATCTCCAGCTACCACTCGACGACCTCATGAGGAATTAGGTGCTCCATGGCCACCGCCGCCTTTTCAGACGTGGGTTGCATGCTGGATTCCGAGGTGGCCTGGAATATCTTGGCGTGGATGGCCTCGACCTGGGCTAGGGTCACATCGGCGAAACAGACGGTAGATCGAGTGCTCTCTGCATTTGCAGCCGCCGCCGCCGCAGCAGATGCCGCCATCTTGGTGCTACAGCTGCCCTGTCAGCTGCCACAGACGCCCTCTCGGCAGAAGCGACCGTGCTCAATGCGGATGCGGCGGCACTCTCGGCGTAGGCAGCCACACTCTCGGTGCAGGCGGCAACGCTCGGGGGACGCGGTGTTAGGACCCCGATCCTGAGTCACACCGATCTAGCATGTAACACATCATATCACTTTGCGGCCTCACGCACGGTATTCCCACAGGTGCCACCTTACCTGGACCGGGACCGTTTGCGCCTTTTGGCTCACGTATATGACAGTGCCGCTAGCATCCATATGACAAAGAACCCAGGCTGACATGACTAGTCATGGACCCAAAGTGGCGCTAACTTACAGGGACAGGCATACATGACCCAACAACGAACGTGTCAATCAACAACATATGAACCCAAGTCGTACAAAGCTACAAGGACTTAGAGGAACAACATGTGAAATTTCCCCGAAGGGACAGACACAGGAAGGAAAAAGGACATATGTGGGCCAGCCTAAGTGTTCTGGAGCAGTAGCAAGCTACCATGGCTCAGTGGAAGCACTAGGAGATATTTCCCGGTAAGAGAGGCTACCAAGCATGAACAACTAGGTTGTCAGATCCCACACATACCAAGCATTTCAAATCATACACACAATATGATCGATATGTGCAAATATAACATGGCATCACAACATAACTCTATGACTCAAAGTATTTATTCAATAGGCTCTGAGGAGCGAGATATTACAAACATGGGTCTCATGACCCAACATTCAGAGCATACAAGTGAAAGCACATGCGGAAGCTTAACATGTATGGGTACAGACAACTACAAAGGAAAAGAGCTGAGAAGCCTGACTATCTACCAGATCCTGCCGAGTGCACAAGATCGTAGCTGAGGTAACAAGATAAACATCGAAGTCCATGCAGAACTACTAGTGAGACTGGAGTCTCTCTGCAAAAACATAAATTAAGCAAACATGAGTATAAATGTACCCAACAAGACTTACATCAGAACTAACTACATATGCATCATTATCAACAAAGGGGATGGTGGGGTTTAACAGCAGCAAGCCAGCTTCGACTCGGTGGCTATCCTGAACTACGACTGCAAGTAACTCTTTTGAGGTGGCGCACATGAGTCCACATATTCACCATATCAATGAACCACTATGGATCCGCTCCCGTCTCCCTACGAGAACGCCATCCATAGCACTCATGCTTATCTTGCGTACTTTAGAGTATCCACTTTCACTGGTCTATGAACTGTATAGGCAACCCAGAGGACCTTTACCGTGGACGCGGCTATTCGAATAGATGATGTTAACCTTGCAGGGGTGTACTTCTTCACACACGCTCTCACCATTACCGTCGTTTACATGACCTGTACTCGACAACCTTCAAGCGGAAGCCCAACGAGGGTGTCGGCCACGGCTTACCTAAACACTCAAGTCTCTAGTCTAGGTTTATCGCCTATTCAGGTTCCATCCGCAGGGAGTCCGGCCGAGGTTTCCACATACGGCCCCGAACGATGAGTACAGGATTCCGCGACACCAAACAGGCGCCCGACACACCCGGCCACATGCCTACCGCATCACAACCCACCCCTCGGGTCAGCACTGCACGCGGCCTCCAGCATACTACAAACACCAGAAACTACTTGCAACTCATTGACAGAGGACAAGAGTGGTTAAGAAGCTGAGAGAGTCAATTAAGGATCCCAATGAGTGGTAGTAGCTGTTCATGGATCACAAACACCAAACTCAGTTCCTGAGGACGGCTTCAATGAGACAACCCACCATGTACTCCTACACGGCCTCTCACCGCTACCTTTACCAAATCGTGTTCACACACTTAGCTCACACACAGTAGGACATGTTCACAACATCCCAAGTCATCCTCGATGAATCAGACCTGACTCAACTCTAAGTAGTAGCTGGCATGACAAACAAGCATGAATGAGTAGTCACATGAGGTCTCAAACGACTCCTACTCATGCTGGTGGGTTTCACCTATTTACCGTAGCAATGACAGGTCATACAGACGGAAAAGGTGTTCAACTACCGTAGCAAGTAACAGATGAATCGCTGTTGTCCTAATGCAGTAAAAGAGAGCAGGAGTGAGAGAGTGGGATTGTATCAGAACGTACAAGGGGGTTTTGCTTGCCTGGCACTTCTGAAGATAGTATAGTTCTTCATCAGTGACATCGAACTCATCATTGGGACACGTCTATCAAGAGGGAACAACCACCGACAACAGAGAAGGAACACAATCAATGCAGTGCACAATATGATGCATGATCATGACATGGCAATAGGAGTGTGTTGGCCTAATGCAACTACAACCAGATGGGTTTGAGTAATTTTGAACCCAAGGTTCAAGTTTAAACTCAAACTATGAATTTATAAAGTGCATTATCATGTTTTGACATAAATAGTAGGTTTAAGTTGCTTTAACATGCATGAAACCAATGCAGATGGATAGATTGGATTTTTTCTGATCATTTTTCATATATAACTTATTTCATTCTGAGTTATTGTTGAACTTCTATGAATTTTAGAACTTTTGGGCATTTTATGGAATTTCCTGAATTAAGTTTAATCCAGAAAATGACTTATTGCGTCAGCACTGTGTCACTGTGACATCAGCTGGTTAACAGACTGGGTCCAGGTCAAACCTGACTTGTGGGTCCCACTAGTCGGTGTCATGGTGCTTGTTAGGGTGACTGACATGTGTACCCCATCAATGGCCACGTTAGCATGGTCAAGCTGACGCGTGGGGCCACTGTGATTAGTTAATACTAAGCAAAAACTAATCTAAGTTTAATTAGGCTGTGGGGCCCTGCTGTCAGTGTCACTAGGTGTTGACTAAGTGCGTCATTAGCCTAAACTAATCTGCCACGTCACCACCACCGGAGTTCTGCCGGCAGCGACCAAAATGCAGCGGGGCACACTGGGTTGGCTTGGGTTTCGCCTACAAGCGATGGTTTTTGGCATGGGGAGGCTCTATAGAGAGCTGCTGCTCGCACGCAGCCCGTGGAACGGATGGCGGGAGGTGAGGTGGCCGGAGCTCGACGGAAACAAGCTCGCGGCGGAGGCCGGAGTTCGGGCGCCGATGAAAACAATGACACGATGCACGGGAGGATCAACGGTTAGTTCCTATGGGTGCTACATGCGCTCACGAAGACGACGGACATATGTATGAGACCATTTGGTCACCGGAGCTTCGTCACCGACGAGCTTGTGCGGCGGCGTGAGCAAGGGGGCGGCTTCTACGGAGAGCAAATGAAGCAGAGGAGGGGGGTTTGACGCAGGGGCTCACAGCGGGTGCACCGGTGGCCTCGACAAGCTCAGGGAGGCAACAAAGAGGGTGCACGGTCGCCGGCAATCTCGGCAGACCCAGGTTGAAGAAGACGACAATGGCGGTGTTCCAGAGCTTCCGGTGTCACTTGGCTCGGTGCAGAAGACGGGGACGTCGAGGCAGAGCTCTCGGGCACGTCAGAGGGGTGAGGAGGAGGCGGTGGCCGCGGCAACGACGAGAGGCGGCGAGGGTTGCGCTCGGGCGCGAGAGGGAGAGAGAGCGGAGGAGGGGAGGAGCATGGGAGAGAGTGAGAGAGGTCCAGGGGCGTGGCGTCTCTAGGAACGCCCAGGCGGTTGAGGTTGTCACACAGGCAGGGTGCAGGTGGCCGGCATGTGGTTGTGCGTGCTGGGCACGCGCCCCTGCCTACTGGCGCAAGGAGGGAGGCGACAGAGGGGGCTGCGGTGATGGGCTGGCCAATTGGCTGGGCCGCCAGGTGGGCTGGCCAGGTGGGCTGCAAAGGTGAGGCCAGGTCAGTCTCTTTCTCTCTTTTATTTCCTGTTTTCTATTTTTCTACAACTTTGTGGCTTTATTAAAAATACTAAATCAATCCCAAAAATCAGGAAATTGCTCATGACGACTGTTGGGAATATATCCTACAGTAAACATTTCAGTTCATGATTGTTGGAGCATTTAAAATATTTTATAGTATTTAAATGCCCAAATGCAAATACTATAAGATTTAATTCAGTGACCCTCTGTTGTCCTAGAAAAGTGTGCACCATTTTTGTCAGAGGTTCTGGACCAAGGCAAAGATGATGAACATTTTAGAAGGGCATTTTGGGTTAAGTCAAAATGATTTTATTTGGACCCTTGTTGAATTTCATTTGCTGCTAGGGTTTATCAGCCCCCATTTCAAGGTTTCATAAAATTTAGACATGATGCATAGAGGCTAATACAAAGACAGCAAGGCCTGAACTGGGGCTGTGACAACTCACCCCCACTAAAGAAGAATCTCGTCCCGAGATTCAAGTGTAGGGTAAGGTGAAGGGGGAACGCAAACTAACATAATCTTCACGATCCAGGTTGCACTTCATAAGGGCGTTGATTCAATCACCATCTTTGTCTCATCCTCTTGCTCTGAGAACTCGAGCCAACATGACAAAGAGAGGAAAAGGAAACTCTAGAAGGATCGATCTTCTCGAAGATCGAACAACTCACGGAATGTGACATAGCAACATCTCTAGAGCTAAGACACGAAGAATACCTCTAGAGTAATGGAGTGAAGCAGATGACGAAGGTTCACTAGGTAGGCAATAATTCCACACTTGAGAAGGTGGTGAACCGTTGTCATGTAGCAAGGAGTTGAGTTGCCATGATACCATAACAAGACATCTTAGAGGAGATGACTCATAGAATTATTACCTTAAGTGGCAAAAAGAATTACTTTTGACTCAGAGATCAAAAAAATTCTCTATACCAGCCTGAGGTAATTCCCATATGATCGTTTGACAGAGTTCGAAGGAATGGCATACCCAGACTAGAATGGATGATGTGGATTACCTTGTTGGAGACATCACAAGGGGTGATTTTGCTTATCACCGGAAATGGATCGAACCCAAGGTAGGATGGCACAATGGTGATGCAAGATGGGAACAAAATGCAAATGCTGGGAATGACTCTAGTAACTGGGGAGAATCTCAACGGTAGAGAGTGATTCCACTGTTGGAATGGTTATAGCATAACCGAAGAAAACTGGGAGCAATCCAAGATAGTGCCGGTGATAACACCTAGTGCTTGTGCATGCTCTCAAGAACTTGAGCATTTCCATATTCATCAAGGTTTTACCAATATCCGTGACAAGGATCCTGGCAATACAACATACCACCATGATGGATATTGGTGGAGGATGCAAATGCAAAGGAAGATATCACCTTCTCAGATTTCACCTTAGCAAGGCCAAGGGGACAAAATCTGGATGATCGACCGAGAGACATTTAGCACTCCGCTTATAATGTTCTCCTTGATGTGCTAGCGTAACCCATTTACATGGTTTGGTATCTATAACGTCAAGTAGAAGGTCGTACTTCGGGAGCACAAGAGTCCATAAAGAACAACTACTGGAGTAAGCCTTAGGAGATCCTTATGGGGAGGTGGCCAACTTCCTCAATCAAGATACTACAATAATAGGTCTTCCGGCTGGGTGTGTTGGCCACGACATCCACTTTACCGGGTTACAGAGAGACCAATACTATAGCTCTTTGGAAACGTTCCAACCATCACATCTACCTGAGATTCAGATTTGGTTGGTGTCAGAATATTCCAGACTCATCAAGTCTAGAAGGAAAAATGGAAGTTTGCAACATAAATCGACGAGATGATGTTGCGAGATTCTCGGGAGTAAACTACGATAGCAAGCTCCAAAACATGAGCGGGTTCTGCTACAAACATGTGAGCACGTTTTACCACACAAACATGATCACGTAGTAGCCTTACAACGAAACACTATCGAGTTCAGGTGGAACCATCAATGAGGATATCGAAGTCTTGTGCATTACCATGGATTAGCAGTTAACTTCTTTTCCTAGAACAAGTCAATCAGTGGCTTGGTGTGCTAGGGATACAAGTAGAATGAAGGTTGCAAGTCTCCAAACCATAGAATACTTCTCACGTATGCATGACTGATTTGGGGTGATTCCAGAGGAAGCAACATTGACTTTCTCGAATTCACGACAGCAACTTGCATCAAATGCACATGAACTAGAGGAAGTCACTTCTTACATCCGAACATATGCTTCATGAGCGGGTCATGAAGATAATGCTTATAAAAATTTCCAACACTAGCTAGATGTTCAACACGAATCATGGAGAAGATAAAAATGTTGCTGATGGACTCAACAATAATTCATCCAGGTTTCCATGAAGATGGAATTCCATAATTATGTGAACAAGTGATAGCATTGGTCAGACCCAAAAAATATAATGGTGTATGCTCGAGGAAACAACCATGAGTAAGACAACATTACGAATATCGTTGGTTCTGACTTGATTTGATGATAGCCCACACTCAAATCAAAGTTTGACATGATAATAGACACAACAACTGATCATGAGGATTAATCAATGAATATATCATCTTTCTTTAACACACACACACACAGACACAGACACACACACACACACAAAGATATCCCTTTGGAATGAACTGAGTTGGACAAGCTTTCATCTTCCAACTCTCCAAGTTGTTGTTTAGCTTAACCAACCAGCTCAGGGGTATGCGACACAGATTCTTGGAGAAGGGGTGGTTACAAGCAACCAACTTGCTCACGAACTCAACATAGCGGTCAGGTGACGACCTGGTGATACTTCTGAGAAGATATTCGGAAAATCATGAACCACCAATATGTTACTAAGCTCGAGAACAATCTTGCTTCTCAGGCAAGACGATATGATCAAATAAGCAAGGATTGGCACTATACTAACTTATTGATCGAAAAGTGCACCAGAAATAAGGGCTAGGTAGCACGATCAACCTTAGGGTGATGATCCAATAATCAAATCGCTAAGAATGAGGTTATTGTCCATTTAACTACCAAGCAACGGAGTTGCTAGGAGTATGGATTTCACACATCACAATTCACTTGTCGGCGTTCTAGTTACAATAGCACGGGGACCAAGGAATGAATAACGATGGAGAGAAGTATCAGTGTATCAAGAGTTCATAGGATGGTGTACAACTCCCATGATATTCTTAATATAAAGATGGTAATACTCCAAGGTAGAACATAACAAAAGCTAGATTAGCAATTTGATCTGTGGAGTACGACTGCTTTGACCCAATCCTAGATATGGATGAGGTACTGGAGTTTGTTTCTCCTAGTCATTCTAGAATAGAATGGCTTGACGGACCACAAGAATAATAGGCACTGATAAACATGAATCCAGAACTACTCCTGACTAACAATTAACAGATGAGGTCAGAATACAACTAAAGAGGGACAACTCAAGGAGCATATAACTTTCCGAGTTGTGGATGCATAGATTAGTATGTCGAACCAAGTTCAACAGGTTTCTTCCGGATAACCCATGTAAGAGAAGGTAGGACTGGCAGAGTAACAACATAGAATCGAGAACTCGTCGAGAACACTCTGGTTGTGATCTTTCGGTTCAACGAGGGACTTCTGCCATAAGCAGTTCATGGTATTTGGAAGAAGGAAATACCACGGATCTTGAGGACTATCACAAAGGTTGCTAATATCCTGAAGGAGCTAGAAAACACTACCAACATGAAGTAAGTAGAGTGATTCTCGGGCTTGAAACCCAGGAGTAGAGTACCTACTACTAAGTGGCATCACGGGATGCTTTCGAGAATGATGGCCAGAATCATCACACTGGGAACACAAAATATGGCTAGATTACTAGGTGATCCCCTAAGACACCTAGGGTCATAATAATAACTCCAACATATATACCGAGGTAATGAAGTGCCTCAACACACTAGCTAGTGTGGTTAATCTGGCCAAAGGAACATTGGTAACGGAAAGAAGGGATTTGCAAATGCATTAGACTATTTAGAGACCTAGGATGACTCGGACAACATAACGACTGTAAATGCTCAAAGGATTTGAGACATCCTGCAAAAATTGTGGCATAATCACTCAAAAGCACAATATCAAGAATCTGAGGCCAGCTATGAATACACGGAAGTAGTCGAAACTGAACTGAGGCTTAAATCCAACAATCTTATAAGTCTACGGATTAGTAACACGTGATCCCGATAGAAAGAGGAGATAGCCTAGTTCCTTAACCCCGTAGGAAAGATATGATGACTCAGATCAGAAGGGCATAAGATAAAGGAGTAAAAAGTGCCTTATGTTCCATCCCACAATCAATTCCCCTACATATAAATAAAGCATTTCTAGACTCAACTTCGACCAGTTTGGCTTGGTAAACCTACAGGCAGTCAGGCTCTGATACCAAAGCTATCAGGACCCCGATCCCGAGTCACACCGATCTAGCATGTAACACATCATATCACTTTGCGGCCTCACACACGGTATTCCCATGGGTGCCACCTTACCTGGCCCGTGACCGTTTGCGCCTTTTGGCTCACGTATATGACAGTGCCACTAGCATCCATATGACAAAGAACCCGGGCTGACATGACTAGCCATGGGCCCAAAGTGGCGCTAACTTACAGTGACATGCATACATGACCCGACAACGAATGTGTCCATCAACAACGTATGAACCCAAGTCATAGCAAGCTACATTGACTTAGAGGAACAACGTGTGACATTTCCTTGAAGAGACAGACATAGGATCGAAGAAGGACACATGCCGGCCAGCCTAAGTGTTCCGGAGTAGTAGCAAGCTACCATGGCTCAGTGGAAGCACTAGGAGATATTTTCCGGTAAGAGAGGCTACCAAGGATGAACAACTAGGTTGTCAGATCCCACACATACCAAGCATTTCAAATCATACACACAATATGATCGATATGTGCAAATACAACATGGCATCACAACTTAACTCTATGGCTCAAAGTATTTATTCAATAGGCTCCGAGGAGCGAGATATTACAAACATGGGTCTCATGATCCAACATTCAGAGCATACAAGTCAAAGCACATGCGGAAGCTTAACTTGTCTGGGTATAGACAACTACAAATGAAAAGGGCTGAGAAGCCTGACTATCTACCAGATCCTGCCGAGGGCACAAGATCGTAGCTGAGGTAACAAGCGAAACATCGAAGTCCACGCGGAACTACTAGTGAGACTGGAGTCTCTCTGCAAAAACATAAATTAAGAAAACGTGAGTACAAATGTACCCGACAAGACTTACATCAGAAATAACTACATATGCATCATTATCAACAAAGGGGATGGTGGGGTTTAACTACAGCAAGCCATCTTTGACTCGGTGGCTATCCTGAACTACGATTGCAAGTAACTCTTTTGAGGTGGCGCACACGAGTCCACCTATTCACCATATCAATACACCATTATGGATCAGTTCTCGTCTCCCTACGAGAACGCCATCCATAGCACTCATGCTTATCTTGCGTATTTTAGAGTATCCACTTTCACTTGTCTATGAACTGTATAGGCAACCCACAGGTCCTTTACCGCGGACGCGGCTATTCGAATAGATGATGTTAACCCTACATGGGTGTACTTCTTCACACACGCTCTCACCAGTTACCGTTGTTTACAGGACATGTACTCGGCAACCTTCAAGCAGAAGGCCAACGAGAGTGTCGGCCACGGCCTACCTAAACACTCAAGTCTCTAGTCCAGGTTTATCGCCTATCCAGGTTCCATCCACAGGGAGTCCGACCGAGGTTTCAACATACAGCCCCGAATGATGAGTAGAGGGTTTCGCGACACCAAACGAGCGCCCGGCATACCCGGCCACGTGCCTACCACATCACAGCCCACCCCTTGGGTCAGCGCTGCGCACGGCCTCCAGCATACTACAAAGACCAGAAACTACTTGTAACTCCTGGACAGAGGACAAGGGTGTTTAAGAAGCCGAGAGGGTCAATTAAGGATCCCAATGAGTGGTAGTAGCTCTTCATGGATCACAAACAAAGAACTCAGTTCCTGAGTACGACTTCAATGAGACAACCCACCATGTACTCCTACACGGCCTCTCACCGCTACCTTTACCAAATCGTGTTCACGCACTTAGCTCACACAAAGTAGGACATGTTCACAACATTCCAATTCATCCTCGATGAATCGGACCTGACTCAACTCTAAGCAGTAGCTGGCATGACAAACAAGCATGAATGAGTAGGCACATCAGGGCTCAAATGACTCCTACTCAGGCTGGTGGGTTTCACCTATTTACCGTGGCAATGACAGGTCATACAGACGAAAAAGGTGTTCAACTACCATAGCAAGTAACAGATGAATCGCTGTTGTCCTAATGTAGTAAAAGAGAGCAGGAGCGAGAGAGTGGGATTGTATCGGAATGAACAAGGGGTTTTTGCTTGCCTGGCACTTCTAAAGATAGTATAGTTCTTCATTAGTGACATTGAACTCATCGTTGTACACGTCTATCAAGAGGGAACAACCACCATTAATAGAGAAGGAACACAATCAATCCAATGCACAATATGATGCATGATCATGACATGGCAATATGAGTGTGTTGGCCTAATGCAACTACAACCAGATGGGTTTGAGTTATTTTAAACCCAAGGTTCAAGTTCAAACTCAAACTATGAATTTATAAAGTGCATTATCATGTTTTGATATAAACAACAGGTTTAAGTTGCTTTAACATGCATGAAACCCGTGCAGATGGATAGATTGGATTTTTTTGATCATTTTTCATATATAACTTATTTCATTCTGAGTTATTGTTGAATTTCTATGAATTTTAGAACTTTTGGGAATTTTCTGGAATTTCGTGGATTAAGTTTAATCCAGAAAATGACTTATTGCGTGAGCACTTTGTCACTGTGACATCAGCTGGTTAACAGACCGGGTCTAGGTCAAACCTGACCAGTGGGTCCCACTAGTCAGTGTCATGGTGCTTGTTAGGGTGACTAACATGTGGACCCCGTCAATGGCCATGTTAGCATGGTCAAGCAGACGCGTGGGGCCACTGTGATTTGTTAATACTAAGCCAAAACTAATCTAAGTTTAATTAGGCAGTGGGGCCCTGCTGTCGGTGTCACTAGGTGTTGACTAAGTGTGTCATTAGCTTAAACTAATCTGCCACGTCACCACCACCGGAGTTATGCCGGCGGTGACCAAAACGCGGCGGGGCACACTGGGTTGGCTTGGGTTTCGCCTACAAGCGATGTTTTTGGGTGCGGGGAGGCTCTACAGAGAGCTGTTGCTCTCGCGCAGCCGATGGAATGGACGGCGGGAGCTGAGGTGGCCGGAGCTCGACGGAAACAAGCTCGCGGCGGCCGCCAGAGTTCGGGTGCTGATGAAAACAATGACACGGTCCATGGGAGGATCAACGGTTAGTTCCTACGAGTGCTACATGCACTCACAAAGACGACGAACATATGCACGGGACCACTTGGTCACGGGAGCCTCGTCACCGACGAGCTTGTGCGGCGGCGTGCTACGGTCAGCAAGTGGCGGCTTCTACGGCGAGCAAATGAAGCAGAGGAGGGGGGGTTCGACGCAGGGATCACAGCGGGTGCACCGGTGGCCTCGACGAGCTTATGGAGGAAACACAGCGAGCGCATGGTCACCGGCGATCTCGGCGAACCGAGCTTGAGGGAGACGGTGATGGCCATGTTCTAGAGCTTACAGCGTCGCTTGGCTCGATGCAGAAGACAGGGACGTCGAGGCTGAGCTCTCGGGCACGTCAGAGGGGCGAGGAGGAGGCGGTGGCTGCGGCAACGAAGAGTGCAGTGCGTGTTGTGCCCGGGCGCGAGAGGGGGACAGAGCGGATGAGGGGAGAAGCACGTGCACGAGGAGGGGGCGTGGCGTCTCCAGGAACGCCCAGGCAGTCGAGCGGGGCACGCAGGCAGGGTGGAGGTGGCCGGCGTGTGGTTGCGCGCGCCGGGCACGCGCCCCTGCCTGCTGGCACGAGGAGGAAGGCGGCAGAGGGGGCTACAGTGGTGGGCTGGGCCGCCAGCTGGGCCGGCCAGGTGTGCTGCAAAGGTGAGGCCACGTAAGTCTCTTTCTCTCTTTTATTTCCTATTTTCTATTTTTCTACACCTTTTGGCTTTATTAAAAAAACTAAATAAATCCCAAAAATCATGAAAGTGCTCATGACCACCATTGGGAATATATCCTACAGTAAACATTCCAGTTCATGATTATTTGAGCATTTAAAATATTTTATAGCATTTAAATGCCCAAATGCAAATACTATAATATTTAATTCAGCGACTCTCTGTTGTCCTAGAAAAGTATGCACCATTTTTGTCAGAGGTTCTAGACCAAGGCAAAGATGATGAACATTTTAGAAGGGCATTATGGGTTCAGTGAAAATGATTTTATTTGGACCCTTGTTGAATTTCATTTGCTGCCAGGGTTTATCAGCCCCCATTTCAATATTTTATAAAATTTAGACATGATGCATGTAGGTCAATGCAAAGACAGGCAAGGCCTGAACTAGGGCTGTGACACGCGACCATCGTACGTGCCTTCACGAAACCTTTGCATGGCGTCATCTTTGCAAGAAGGGGGTGCGGGAATGGGGATCGAGATTTGTGGATTCGGGGCTTGCCGGCACTAGAGTAGACGAGCCGGCGAATCTTAAGGAGGATGACTTAAATAGACCCAGAAATTTTCATCGCAAACGATTCCTACAAAACAACTGTGAGTGATGTTGTAGATATTTTTTATTAGCTGTGAAAGACGAATGTGGAGTAAAGTGGCAACAAATGGTGTTTTAATTGTATGAGAATATTTGTAGTACTAATACAACTGTCATGTCAAATTTTGGAAAATTTCAGGGGTCATTTGACCTTTTAAGACATTTAAGTGATTTCTAGCCATTTAATGACCGTAATTGAGATTTGAACTACATGTACATGCAACAGCTAACCATAACAGTTTGAAAAGTCACATTTTGTGTACTTGTGTGCGATTTAATTCCATGTGCAGTAAATTGGAAGGAATTTTCAAACATATTGGTGTAACGGCATGGACACATACATGGAGTACCATGGCATTTAAATTCCAAAAAAATAAAAATAAAAAATGATCAGAAACACATGCAACCTTGGTTGATGTAATGTCATGCCACCAAGATGATGTGGTAAAACATTTGGCATGTTTGACGAAAGTTTGGACACACACCCCTCACAAACCGGAGAAACTCACTAGAAGGCTCGTGGTTTCGAGAGGGAACAATGCATGTTTGATGACGAACGGGAGATTGCTTCCTGTTACGACCTTTAATTTTTTTCAATGTGTAATGTGCACTAATACAACTGTCATGTGAAAAAATGGAAATTTTCAGGGGTCATTTGACCTTTTGAAGACATTTAAGTGATTTTCTAGCCATTTAATTATTGTAATTCAAAATTGAACGAGATGTACACGCAACGGCTAACCATAACGGTTTGAAAACTCATATTTGTGTACTTGTGTGCGAGTTAATTCCATGTGCAGTAAATTAGAAGGAATTTTCAAACATATTGGTCTCACGGCATGGACACATGCATGGAGTGCCATGGCATTTTAATTCCAAAAAATTAAAAAATGATCAGAAAAACATGAAACCTTTCTTGATGTAATGTCATGCCACCAAGATGATGTGGTAAAAAAATTGACATGTTTGACAAAAGTTTGGATATGCCCCCCTCACAAACCGGAACAACTCACTAGATGGCTCGTGGTTCCGAGAGGGAACAATGCATGTTTGATGACGAACAGGAGATAAGGTGCCCGTAATCCCTTTCTTGTCCCTCTCCTCAGGAAGAGAACCGGAATAGAAGGAGCGCAAAAAGAGTGCCTAAGCAAGGTACGAGCAGCAGAAGACACCAAGAGAACCTCCCGGTGGCCGTCCAAAAGAGGGCTGCTGATGACGGTGCCGGGGAGGAAGCTGGAAGATGAGGCAGCGGTCCGCCAATACGTGACGAAGGTGTCGATGCCATCGTACTCCAACTTGACGGCCCGCCACCCGCCTTCTTCATCTTCTCTGGCCCTCCAGCACCAGCCACCAAAAGCGGCAACCCCGAGAATTTCAAGGAGCTGGCTTGGGAAGACACCGCCAAGAACTACCCCCGGCAAATCGCTCTATCGGGAAGGAGGCCATGTGGAGATGATGGTGCTTCCGGCGTCGCCCAGGGGTGGTGTATCCGACACCTAGTCGGACCCGTTGAGGGAGTCCTGTATTAGGGGGTATCCGGACAGCCAGACTATATACTTTGGCCAGACTGTTGGATTATGAAGATACAAGATTGAATACTTTGTCCCGTTTCCGGATGGGACACTCCTTTGCGTGGAAGGCAAGCTTGGCGATTCGGATGTGTAGATCTCCTTCTCTGTAACCGACTCTGTGTAACCCTAGTCCCCTCCATTGTCTATATAAACCGGAGGGTTTAGTCCGTAGGACAAGGACAATCATAATCATAGGCTAGCTTCTATGGTTTAGCCTCTACAATCTCGTGGTAGATCAACTCTTGTAATACTCATATCATCAAGATCAATCAAGCAGGAAGTATGGTATTACCTCCATCGAGAGGACCCGAACCTGGGTAAACATCGTGTCCCCAGCCTCCTGTTACCATTAGCCTTAGACGCACAGTTCGGGACCCCCTACCTGAGATTCGTCGGTTTTGACACCGACATTGGTGCTTTCATTGAGAGTTCCACCATGTCGTTGCGATAAGGCTTGATGGCTCCTTCAATCATCTCAACGACGTAGTCCAAGGGGAGGTTTTCCCTCCAGGACAGATCTTCGTATTCGGTGGCTTCGCACTGCGGGCCAATTCGCTTGGCCATCTGGAGCAGATTGACAGCTACGCCCCTAGCCACCAAGTCAGGTTTGGAAACCTAAACTACACTGCCAACATCCGCGGAGACTTGAAATTCAGTGGATTCGAGCAGGTGCGCCGGACAGTCCCGACGAGCATGACCTAGATCTGCTGTCGGACCGTATTCGGGTGATCGCGCATGCGGCTGCTCCTGGAAACAATCCAGAGCAGACTATGCCATCCGAGGACCGGTGGATGGACCCCGCCATAGAGGTAGCACACTCATCAGCCTTGGCGCCGAAAACTCCTCCCACCTCCTATGAGGTCGGTAGCACTGGATCCTCGGACTCGTCTCCGGCTATAGGATGTGAACCGCGTATGCCTGTGCCTATCGAATCTGATGGAGCACCGGTCATGGAATTCACCTCCGGGGATATCTTTCAGCACTCGCCCTTGGGCGATGTGCTAAACTCATTAAGGTCTCTCCCTTTGTCAGGAGACTCTTGGCCAAACTATGTCCGGCTCGAGTGGGAAGAGGATGACGAAAAAATTCGACACCCACCCACCACCCACTTAATAGCCACTATCGATGACTTAACCAACATGTTGGATTTCGACTCCGAAGACATCGATGGTACTTATGGCGATGCAGGAGAAGAACATGAACCACCGCCCACCGGGCGCTGGACGGCCACCTCATCGTATGATATATATATGGTGGATACGCCAAAAGAAGGTGATGGTGAGGACACAACAAAGGATAAACCCCTCGATAAGCCACCAAAGCGACGCCGTAGGCGTCGCTCTAAATCCAGCCAGGGTAAAAACAGTGCAAGAAAGAATAACACCCCGGTCAACTCCAATGGAAACAACGACCCCATGGACCTAGTGATGGAGCAGGACGATCCAGGGGATGATGAACATAGTTCGAAGCTGACGACAGATGACGCCGACCCTGAGGGAATCATTCAGCAACCTGTCTCCAGAGAAGAGAACAGTCCGGACGATGACGCATTCATCATCCCGGAAAAATGCTTGGAAAAAGAGAACCTCCATCGAAGGCTTATTGCCACGGGGAGGAGCTTGAAGAAGCAGAAGAAAACGCTTAAAGCCGCGCAGGATACGCTCAACCATAGAGGGAACAAAGCGCTCGACAATGAAGACACATACGGTGATAATCGCCACACAAGGAGCTACCCAAAGCGCAGGCTACTGCCCGAATTCAACGATGAGGCCATAGAGCCCATTCCACCGAAAAACAATATGGCCGATCAGCCGGACCGATCACCCCGTGACCGCGACAAAGCGGCTACTTATGCCACACACAATTCGGCACACGACCTACACGAGCTCCTAGAAAAAAAGGCCAGTGTGGCCAGGTCCATCTTTGGATCCAGAAAATATGCCCCAACGCAGGATCATGGCCACCAAAATGATCATACCGATGGAATACCAGCTCGGAATCGACACCAAACACAACAACCGTCGACATCATGCCATGACACATCGAAATACAGGGGTGCCGCGCACCCCCTGTGCTTCACCGATGAGGTACTGGATCATGAATTTCCAGAAGGATTTAAACCCATAAATATAGAGGCATGCAACGAAACTACAGACCCTGGGGTCTGGATTGAGGACTTTATCCTCCATATCCACATGGCTCGTGGAGATGATCTCCATGCCATTAAATACCCGCCCGAAAACTCCATCGGAAGTTGGGAGGAACTTGAGGATGCTTTCAGGGCCAATTTTGAAGGGACATATGTCTGACCTCCGGATGCAGACGACCTAAGTCACATAATTCAACAACCCGGAGAGTCAGCCAGAAAGCTTTGGAACAGATTTCTTACTACAAAGAATGAAATCGTTGACTGTCCGGATGCCGAAGCCTTGGCGGCTTTCAAGCATAGTATCCCAGACGAATGGCTCGCCAGACACCTCAGCCAAGAAAAGCCGAGGACAATGGCTGCCCTTACAAGCCTTATGACCCACTTTTGCGCGGGGGAGGATAGCTGGTTGGCCCGTAGCAGCACCAATGACCCGGGCACATCCGAAGTGAGGGATGGCAACGGGAAGCCACGACACAATAAAAACAAGCGTCGAAACAATGAAGACAACCTAGATAATACGATGGTCAACACCGGATTCAGGGGCTCTCGACCCGGTCAACGGAAGAAGCCATTTAAAGGCATTAGAGATGGACCGTCCAGCCTAAACAAGATTCTAGACAAGTTATGTCAGATTCATGGCACCCTCGAAAAACCTGCAAACCACACCCATAGAGAGTGCTGGGTTTTCAAGCAGGCCGGCAAGCTAAATTCCAAACACAAGGGGAGGGAGTCGCCAAGTGAAGATGAGGATGAGCCCCGCCAGCCGAATAATGGGGGACAGAAAAAATTCCCACCAACAATCAAAACAATGAATATGATATACGCAACTCACATTCCAAAGAGAAGGTGCAAACGCACACTCCGAGACGTATACGCTGCAGAACCCGTTGCCCCAAAATACAATCCCTGGTCGGCCTGCTCGATCACCTTTGATCGCAGGGATCATCCGACTAGTATCCGGCACGGAGGATCGGCCGCCTTAGTGCTCAACCCAGTCATTGATGGATACCATCTCACTAGAGTCCTTATGGATGGCGGCAGTAGTCTTAACCTGATATATCAGGACATTGTCCGCAAAATGGGGATAGACCCGTCAAGAATCAGCCAAAGTAATACTACCTTAAAGGAGTGATACCAGGCGTCGAGGCCCGCTGCATGGGATTTCTAATACTAGAGGTTGTATTCGGTTCTCCCGACAACATCAGAAGCGAAGAACTAATCTTCGACATCGCTCCATTTCGAAGCGGCTATCGGGCACTACATGGGAGAACGACCTTTGCTCGTTTCAACGCAGTGCCGCACTACGCCTATCTCAAACTTAAGATGCCCGGTCCACGCAGCGTCATTACAGTTAACGGAAATACCGAGCGCTCCCTACGTGCGGAAGAATACATGGCGGCTCTAGCAGTCGAACACTAAGCGGCCCCTCCAACAAGAATTTGTCGTCAGGATCACGAACACGGTTAGATGAGTCCGGCGCCCCACCAGGTGTAACACCTCAGATGAACCTGATCTTGGGTTGATAGATATACCTCCATAGGGGGGCTAGGGGCTGCTGACAAAAAAAGCTTATATTTAGGCTTGACCCTATTAATATAATAAATTGTATCCTCATGGTTCACCACCTCTTTGCACGAGTTTTTTCACCAAGGTTTCTCCTTTTTATAGATGATCATCGTGCTACACCCTTCCAGAATATGGCACAACGTAGATAAAGGCGCAGACGTGCAGCAGGGCCCCGCTCAAAGGTTTCTTTTTAGATTAAGACCCTGCGTAAACCTTTTTACTATCTCTTGTTGCTTCATACCCTCTGGACATTTACCGAAAAGGGATACTGGCGTTCTTGACATTTCATCACGCCAGATCATCGCATGTATCTGGAAACACAGGGCTCATTATCGAGGGCGTTGCTCAGCCCAGTATATGTCATCAAGTCCGAATAACTTAGGGAGTGTTCGGCATCACGAGTTTGGCCTTATATGCATTAGCTTCGAATCATGTCTTTGGTCAAATGTTGGGTTTGCCCGGCTCCCGTGTTTTGCTGCCTTACGTTCCGCTCTATCGGCTAAGGCGACACCGGGAGAACTACTGCGATTGTGCCCTGGTTCATCTGGGTGAGCACCTCAGTAGAGAAAGCCGAAAACTGACTGTCATGATAAAGCGAAAGATTGGTCAACCACTCGATGACTTAGCGGAATCTTCGCGATTACTCCACATTAATGAAGGACCAGTTTCCTGGTCACGTATGTACGCGCATCATATTCGGATGAACGAAAATGTACCAGGGGCTATATAGTAGCCCCACTGTCAAACTCCTATGGCTAATTGAAAGTGTTAAAGCTATATAGTCCGATTGCCTGGTTCGCTGCGCTATCACCTCCTTAATGGACCAAGACGTTGGATCAAGTGTGATTACACGTATTTTCGAACACCCCCACATTATTTGCATGGAGGCGGAAGCCGACAACTGCTAACTTTCAGGTTATATACATACATACATAAACGGCCGCACAAGAGGCACTATAATACTTTCAGGCAAAAGTATAAACACAACCTTTATAATCAATATCGCATTGTTTTTACAATTAAGATACATGTCACTCAAACATGACACTCTTCGAGCACTGGGCCTCTATTAAGTGGGCTCCTTCTAGGACTTCAGCAAAATAGTGCTCGGCAGGGTCCTGGCCTCCTGCCAGACCCCGGGTCGCAATAGTAGTGGCCTCCATACCTGCCCAGTATGTCTTGACACGGGCCAGAGCCATCCGCGCACCCTCTATGCACGCCGAACTCTTCACGGTGTTGATATGCGAAACAGCACCAAGGAACTATTGCACTAAACCAAAATAACTGCCCGGCCTTGGTCCCCTCGGCCAAAGATGATCCACGACAGATCTCATGGCAAGTCCAGATAACCTATGGAGTTCGGCCCCCTCGGCCATTTGTTCGTTCAGTAGCAGCGGACGCTTTGGAGCACTGAACTGCGACCAGAAAAGTCGTTCGGCCTCTTGATCTTCCTGATCCTTGAAATACTCAGTTGCGTCAGCAACACTCTTGGCCAAGTCCAGGTATGCATCCTCAGCACTCCATAATTGATCCAGAGGGGCATACTTCGGATCTCCGAACTTTGTCCGCAACAGAAAGGGCTTCCCAGCTGTGATATCTCCGACTTGACGAAGCTCCTCCTTCGCCGCTCTGATCTCAGAGCGAGTCTCCTTGGCTGCTTCCAAAGCCTTACTCAGGTCAGCCACTTTCATTTGATTTTCCTTTTCAAGGAACTTATAATGGTCGGCGGCGTCCTTAAGCTCAACAACCATCTTGGCTATTTTTTCTTTGCTCTGGCGATGAGCAGCCTGTTCGGCTCTCAACTCCTCGGCCACCTTTAGGGCAGCCGCATCACTTCTCCTAGCTTGCTCCTTGGCTAGGCCAAGCTCTGCCCTAAGGGTTTCCACGACAGCAGCCCCATCTGCAGTCACAATGTATTATAGATACTAGCATCATGCTCCTCTTAATATTTGCTGACAAAGCCAAAAATACTTACCCTGGGCCTCGTCAAGCCACATCAAGTTGCCGCTTTAGTTCGGCAAAATCAACAGTCCAGTCAGCCACCGGACCGTTAGCCGCCTGTACATAAAAGCTGTACGGTTATTTACCTAGGATTATGATCCTCTGTTTGCCACCTCTGGATGACAACCAGAGTCTCAGGGGCTACTATATACATAGGGCACACCTAGCATGTGCAGTACAATTGAAAATATACATAATATCTTATATATACCTCAAAGCCTTTGAGCAGGCTCGTAAAAGCTTCATCCAATCCGCTTTTGGCGGACGCAATCCTCGCAAACACCATGCCCATTAAGCTACGATGCACCTCTGGGACAGCCGCTTGCTCTAGAAGACCCACCAGTATGTCCGGCTGCGCGCCGGACACGCCCGGACTCTTCCTATCGCTCTCCTTGGGAGCCGAACACCCCGGGCTTCGAGCGGCCGAAGTATTAACTACTGGCCTATGCAGATCGGGAGAGATCCTCCGTGACGACACCTCGGGGTCGTCCGCCCCATGGGGTGGGGAGGCAAGGGGAGGCATTTCGCTCTCCATCATCTCCGGAAGAAGATCCCCCGAAGATGAGCTATGTTGAGAAGGGCTCTGAGCCGGACTGCAAGAGATAAGTCTCGGTCATTGAACTCAGGGTTAAAACATGGCGTATTTACTAAAGTGCTTTTTGATTCACTTACGGCTCGTTGGAGGGCTGGCCCTCTTGTGGGCACTGCACGGTAAGGACGCCCTCCGGGGAAGGGCCCCCGGCAAAGGCTTCTTCCTTTGTTTAGAATCCTCCACTTCCAAGTTTTCGGAGGCAGCCCTTTTCTTCCCATGAGGGGAGGGGGTGCTAGTTTCGCCTCCCCGGTTATCCTCCTTCTTGGAGACATCAATCCCCCCGGTCTGGATGTACAATGCGTGAAGCCTGCCTTCGGCTTCTCTGTCCCTCTCCTCATCCTCTCCTGATGGTACCTGATATGGTGCGCGCTCAAGCATCCTGATCAATAAAGGATTCGTCGAGCCTTCGGGAAGAGGAGCCGAACACCTAATCCTCTCTGCCTTTCTTAGCCAGTCCTGGCCAAGGGTAGCTTTCAGAATAAAGCTATAATAAACACAAAACCAGTGTGTTTGGTTGCGGAGTTACTTACTTGGGTATCCGGATGATTACAGTTCAGGCCCACATCCTCGGTGGTGTCCGGACACTTTATTCGTGGTACGAAGAACAACTTATACATCCCTTCGAGCGTCACGCCGTAGAAGTGCTGAATAGTTTGTGGTCCCTCTGGGTTGAACTCCCACATCCGGGAGGTCGACGTTTGCACGACAGGATCCACGAACTAGCATTACTTGAATTATTTTGACGAGGCTGATATCTCTCTTAAGAAGATCCTGAATCTGGCTCTGCAATGTCGGTACGTCATTTGTAGGCCCCCAGTCTAGTCCCTTGTTGACCCATGACTCCAGTAGAGGCGGAGGGCCCGAGCGTAAGGCAGGGACAGCCGCCCACTTTGTGCCTCGGGGAGCTGTGATATAGAACCACTCCCATTGCCATAAATCGGACACCTTTGGGAAGGAACCCTTGGGCCATGGGGCATCGACGCCTTTGCTTATTATAGCACCGCTGCACTCCGCGTGACACCCGTCAATCAACTTCGGCTTCACATTGAAGGTCTTGAGCCACAGGCCGAAGTGTGGGGTGACGTGGAGGAAGGCTTCACACACGACGATAAACGACGAGATGTGAAGGATGGAATCCGGAGCCAGATCATGGAAATCTAGCCCGTAATAGAACATGATCCCTCTAACAAAGGGATCCGGACTGAAACCTAGCCCTCGAAGGAAGTGGGAAACAAATACGACGCTCTCGTTGGGTTTGGGAGTGGGGATGACCTGCCCTGGAGCAGGCAGCCTATGCAGGATGTCAGCGGTCAGGTACCTGGCCTCCCTAAGCTTCTTGACGTCCTCCTCCGTGATAGAGGAGGCCATCCACCGACCTTGAAGGTTGGATCCGGACATGATTGATGGTCCGAAGTGCTTGAGCCTGAGCCTTGGGTGTTGGAACTCGAGGTGAGGGAAGGGGAGGATCGAGCGCGGGTGTGAAAAGATAAGACCTTTGACCCTTAATAAAGGGGGTGAATATCAAGCATCCCCCGCGTGACCGTTTAGAACTTGCCTAAAATCAAGGAGTCATATTAATAGACGCAGTTGGGTTACCCATACCCGTATCGATGAGAATCTCGCAATAAGGGGACACGATCTCTGCTTCGACAAGACGTGCCAAGGAGACCGCCTCGCAATGTGCGTAGTAGCTGGTTGGGAAAAACGGTCCGAATAATGACCGGGCCGTGGCGTGATGTCACTCTACCAAAAAAGTTGTCAGCAAATTAGATTTGTGGAATACTGTTCTATCTACGATGGTATGTGGAATTTGTTTTCCAGAGCCGGACACGAATCTAGTGTTCAAAATCTTCTATGGAGTATTTGGAGGAGGAACCCGCCTTGCAATGCCGAAGACATTCTGCGCACCAGACTCATCGTCATTGAAGCCTGGTTTAGGGGCTACTGAGGGAGTCCTGGATTAGGGGGTATCAGGACAGCCGGACTATATACTTTGGCCGGACTATTGGACTATGAAGATACAAGATTGAAGACTTCGTCTCGTGTCCGGATGGGACTCTCCTTTGTGTGCAAGGCAAGCTTGGCAATTTGGACGTGTAGAAATCCTCTGTAACCGACTCTGTGTAACCTTAATCCCCTATGGTGTCTATATAAACCGGAGGGTTTAGTCCGTAGGACAACAACAATCATAATCATAGGCTAGCTTCTAGGGTTTAGCCTCTATGATCTCGTGGTAGATCAACTCTTGTAATACTCATATCATCAAGATCAATCAAACAGGAAGTAGGATATTACCTCCATTAAGAAGGCCCAAACCTGGGTAAACATCGTGTCCCAGCCTCCTGTTACCATTAGCCTTAGATGCACAGTTCGGGACCCCCTACCCGAGATCTGCCGGTTTGACACTGACACCCGTTATCCTCCCGCCCGCTGCGTCGTTGTCACTGTCGCTGTCACCGTCGCTGCTATCGCTCGAGGAGTAGCTCTCATCATCGGTCGAGCTCTCCGCACAACGCCCTAACTTGTGTCCCAAGCGCTCGAATACCTTGATGGAGAGCAGGTCGCTCTCCACTAGTTTGAAGTAGAGAACGTGCCCCTTCATCAAGCAGTGGGCGCATGTGAAGGTTTTCCAACCCCGGCGAAGGAGCATTACATGAGGGACGGGGAACCTTGTGTTCGCCCACATGTCGCCATTGCAACACCCCTTCATGTGAAGCCTCAGCCTCGGCGGCTGGTCGATCTCCATCACCCTTGCGAACGCCTCGGGGAGGCGGAGAAGGTGGCGCCACGGATGTCCCCCTTCCACGCCCGCCTCTGCCTCGACCACCTCACAAACCGCAGCCCCGTCCGGCGCCTCCGCCTTGAGTGTCTGGCTCTTCCTTAACTGCCGCGGCTTTCTGACGGGAAGAAGATCTAGTTGCCTCCGCAGAATGGCGACCACGGCCGCGCCCTCTCGGCATGGTGATGGATGGAAGATGGGGAAAGGCGAAGACGCGAGAGGATGCCTCTCCTCCTCCTCCTGGACCCTTTTTATAAGCCAAAACAAGGAGACTGAAGGCTGGCTTTGCGCCTCTGAAAAGCCCTTTCTAATCCTGCTCATTAAAGCCACCAACAAAGAGCGAGGCTATCGACCGCCCTCCCCGCGCCAATCAAAGGCGCATGGGTATCGGCCATGGCGTGCCTTCCCATATCCCATGCATACGTCACTTACCCCGCGCCATGCATGCGGCGTACATGGCGGAAAAAGCGAGCATGGCAGGAAACATGGAGCGGCGACCCTAAGATTGAGGAAGGCAAGGAGAGTAAATGAGCAGCGGCCCCATGATTTCCCCCTCTTTTTATAGGCAGGTGCGGGCCGCCTCTTTACTATCCACCATGGGGTGACGCAAGTGTTGTGATCATCCCGTGCATGACCCCCACGTCACGTGCTAACGCGGGTCATGGGGAAGTGCAACTGCCAGAGAAATCGTGGCGGTTCGCCTCTGCCACGCTCGCCCATGCACTGCTTTGGGCCTGGCCCAACTACGTCGTGCGCTTATGTGTGGCCCAGGCCTGGGGGCTCCTATCGGTGTACAAAAGTGTGGGTACTTCTATACCCCTTACTTGTGCACGGACGGTCGCAGCCACCCCTGCAGCAGGGCTTGGCGAAGTAGAGGAGGACAGCCGAAGGCAAGACTGGTACAAATAATATCTAGATAGACACTGAAGGCAACGAGCAGCAAGAGGCAAGCAGGGCCATGCCCGACAACAAGCCTTGCCGAGGTGACCCGCAGGGCCCCCGGAAAGCTCCTTGCTGGGGCAACTTGCGAAGAGACTAGCAGGGCCACCACCCTTGGGGTTGAGAGATCTGACACCATCGACAATGTTAAAGACGGAGATCTGGAGAGCGCATGCCTGGTAGCACGCAACCCCTCACAAATATTAGCATCCCATGAAGCCACCTAGGGTCAGGAGACAAAGACCCCCGGCAAGGCCCTCACCAGGGACAACTCCAAGGCCCCCGGAAAGCCTTGCCGGGGACGATCGCTGGGCCGCGGCCAGGCCTGTGCTCGGCAAGGTTTTGCCACATCACCACTACTCCAGCGCAACGATAAGCATGCCAGCTAAGCAGGCGCCTGTGTGGCGGCATGCAGATCTTCGTGGAAGCCTACCATCTCGCCAACACAGCAGCTGGTTGGCCAGCGTGGCACTGCATACGTCATCGGCCCGAACGCGTAGCGAGGCGAGAAGAAGCGGCGAAGGACGAGATGGCCTCTATTGTCATCCCCAATAAAGCGAGAGGACACGTAGGCAACGCATTAAATGCGCTTGTCCTATGTTGATCAAGTGATAAGCTCGCATCACTGTAGATTTCCACCTCCTGTGTGCCACTGTGGCAACCCCTTTGCATATAAAAGGAGGCCCAAGGCGCACAGAGAGAGGATTCAAACTTTTGGACAAAGCACGCATCATAGCTAGTTCAAAAGCTCAAGAACACACATATACCCAGATAAAGCAGGACTAGGGTCTTACGCATCCTAGCAGCCCGAACCTAGATAAAAAATCCTCTGTGTCCTAATGGCTCGACCTGCTCTTTGTGCAACTAACCCCCCGCCGAACGTAGAAGGGATCCTTGTGACCCCATAGGTGATCGATTTCCCTGACAATTATCGGTCTTTGCACACATTTCTAATTACAGAGCTGTTTGCCGCGTATCACAAACATCTCGTTATATTGAACAGTTTCTGTTTTCTTGTCTCAACACAAATAATTCATCCGAGTGAACCGCATGTCGTGTATCGCACACACCTTGATATGGCTGACCATTTCTTTTATGTTGCCTAACAACAAATAGGTCATACGAGTGAAGCGTATGTTGTATATCGCACACACCTTCATCTGGTAACCCGTTTATTTTGTTGCTCCTCATTGCAAACAGTTAATTTAACTAAACTGTATGCCCTGCATCGCACACGCAACCAAAATCTGAACAATGTTTGATGCATCCGTCATCGCAAACATTTTGCACCTTTTTGACGGTTTTTTACACCATTGTTTGCGATTATTGCATCGCACACAGTTTCATCGAAGGGTCTCTGATCGTAGTGTCGCGTTAGCAACATCCTGCAATAGTGTAACATGTCTCGCATTATCATGTTGAATGGGGTTTTCTCAGGATTATCAAAGTAGTGCATAATATTTTTCACACAACGAGCATCAAGGGTTTTAGGAGGTTCCCCATCTCAATGAGTAGCAAGTACAACTATTTTTTTGGTGTTTCGTGTTCCATATCCATAACTAAGGATACAGAACAACTTAGAACACAAAATAAAAATGTCTTAGTGATAAAGCAAAGAGGCACACACGAGAATATTCACCGCACGCTATTGCTCCCCGGCAATGGCGCCAGAAAAAGGTCTTGATAACCCGTAAGTACATGGGATCGTTTGTAGCCTTCTTCGGTAAATAAGAGTGTCGAACCCAACGAGGAGCTAAAGGTAGAACAAATATTCCCTCAAGTTCTATCGACCACCGATACAACTCTACACACACTTGCCGTTTGCTTTACCTAGAACAAGTATAAAACTATTTTGCAAGAATAAAACTATGAGTACTTTGCGAGAATAAAACTATGAATAAATTGCAAGGTAATAAAAGTGGATAGCTTTTGTCAACAAGAAAGTCATTTTTCCCTAGGCAACCAATAACAAGTATCGACAATCATTCTTGTAATTATATATGAGGGAGAGGCATGAGCTAACATACTTTCTCTACTTCGATCATATGCACTGATGATTGGAACACTAGCAAGCATCCACAACTACTAAAGATCATTAAGGTCGTGAAACGCAACCATAGCATTAAGT
The DNA here is from genome assembly GCF_002162155.2 of Triticum dicoccoides. Lineage (NCBI taxonomy): Eukaryota > Viridiplantae > Streptophyta > Magnoliopsida > Poales > Poaceae > Triticum > Triticum dicoccoides. The sequence goes on along the minus strand of NC_041387.1, from coordinate 455,302,173 downwards.
GTCAAGTCCTCTTTATCCCATATGCAACAACCCACCTACTTGGGTTTAAGCTTCTGTCACTCTCACAACCCACCATAAGCGAATCATGAACGTATTGTGACACCCTACAGCGGGGGACCCCTCACGTTTGTGCGAGATGGGAGGGCACCATAGGATAGCACCATAAATAAAATATACAATCATACCAACAAAGATCATGATTAACCCATAGGACAAAATGGATCTACTCAAAAATCATAGGATAGCCAAATATCATTGGGAAATAATATATGGAGTTGAGCACCATGTTTAAGTAGAGATTACAACGGGGAGAAGAGGTGTTACACTGCTGCATAGAGGGGGAGAGAGTTGGTGTTGACGTTAGCAAGATTGTTGATGTAGATCACCGTCACGATCCTTGCCTCGGCGGCGTTCCGGCGCCACTGGAAGAGAGGTGGAGAGAGCCCCCCTCCTTCTTCTTATTCCTTGCCCCCCTAGATGGGAGGAGAGTTCCCCCTCTGGTCCATGGCCTCCACGGCGGCGGAGGGACAAGAGCCCATTCGAGATTCGATCGCCCTCTCTGTTCTCTTCTGTTTCGAGTTCCCCAGATCTAGCCCTTCATGGTTTCTTAAATTCCTGGAGATCCGTAACCCGATTGCGCTGAAATTTTTACATGATTTTTTCCATAAATTATCCTTGTTGCGCCAGAAGAAGGGTCCCAACCAACTTTTGAGGAGGGCATAAGACACCTGGGCACGTCGGGGCGTGCCCGATGTTCACTGGTGGATTGTGGTCACTGTGGGCCCCCGTTTATGTTGATTCCAAGTCCAAAAAATCACATCTATTCGAAAACTATTCTTCGTAAATATTTATCGTGTTTGGACTTCGTTTGATATGGATTTTCTGCCAAACAAAAAACATGCAACATACATGAACTGGCACTGGGCATTGGATCAATATTTTAGTCCAAATAAATCATAGAAATTGTTCCCAAAAGTGTATAAAAGTTCTATAATAATTGCATGAACCAATCAAAAATTATAGATACGATGGAGACATATCAGGAGGCGCGAGCCATGCGTGGCGAGCGTCGCCCCACATCATCCAGTGCAGCTGCCGCCCCTAACATGGGTAGTGAGTTGCGCGTATGCGTCAACATCCCAGGCCTCAATAGGGCTTCTTCTCAGGAGCTCTTCTGGTCGTCCCGCGTCGGCCGGAGTGGGGGCTACCCCTGCAACTACGTCCACATGCCGTTGGGCCTGCTGGACATGGCTGCCTCACACCAGCGCTACATGCAGGGCGTCCTGGCAGCTCACGAGGCTAGGTGCCAGGCCATCTTGATGGAGGAGGTGTCGGAGCCTCGCGAGCCCTCCGGACCTCCGGAGCCCCTCGGGCCTCAATATTCGGCTGGCCCGTGAGGAGCGATCTCTACAACATGCATCTTCAACGACGGTGCCAGGTGACTTTTCGGTTTGTTCAGTTGAGGGCGCCCCTCGGGCTACATTATCCTAAAGCTGCTACGGCCCACCCCTGTAGCCGCATCATTTTGATTCATGTACTATGGACCAGTTATGCATGCTGAAGTCATTATGGTTGCTAATGTCACGCTTGCCATCTCGTTATCTATGGAGTTGCCCTTCACAACCTCTGCGCATTGCTAAACCCTCTTTGGCTCATCCCGAAATGGGGGCTGCTAGCACGGCGGCTGTGCTTGGGTCCGTCCCTGCAGGGCTGATAAACCTAAGAGACCGAGTCTTGGCTTGCTGACGGCCCTGTGCATACCACCTTATCGGGTCCTTAGTTACTTCGTCTTCTCGCGAAAGATCACTGGCGGGATAGCAAGCACGGTTGCCTGTCGTGTGTTATGGCTAACCATAGGAACCCCCAGAGGAAGGGCCACGGGTGGTTTCACCAGCTCCGCGCTACGTGCCAAGGGACGCAACCCCCCTAGGCACCCCCTCGGGGCCAGCCACTCTTTTCGCGCGTGAGTCGCTTGCTCGTTAAAGGGGGGGGCTTGAGCACCACACCCTAGGGGATCTTACCGGCCCTCGAGCCCTCGCCTCCTAGCCTCGACCACGGCTTCACGACCTGCCATACCAGCGACGGCCGAAGCCTGCCTGGGGATTGGGTCCTTTCGGTGTAGAGCACTAAGCTATCATGAGAATTAAAAGGTGGGGAACCATTCCCAAGTGAGAGACGTAAATGCAACATGGGTTGAGGAAGCTAACATTAGAGCAAATTTCATGATTTTTACACACCCCCGCGGGCCCCTTCATAATTTCTGCATAGGAATGAAGCAAAAGGAAAGGCCTCCCGAAGGTTGTAGCTCAGGCGACAACGCCAGTATGGTGTCGCTCCTCCCCTAGGCCCGGGCACGGGGACGCAGCGGCTCGTAGCTGTCATCGTGGCTCGATCTTGGTCCATAATAAGCGCTACTACTTCCGGAGTAATCGTGGACAAGGGCAAGGGCAAGTTCACCCCCCGGGGCCTCGCTGCCTCGCCGACCTGATGACGGGCCGTGGTCTTGTTCGCCTCCCCTGGGGTAGCACTCCAGACATCAGCCATCCTCTCTGAAGACCTTGAATAAGAGCGTCAACGCCCCTTCGTACTCGAAGTGGATGGTGTGCCTCCCATCCGGGTTGCAGGCCGAGGCGATCACTACAAAAAATACACTTGTGCAATGATACATGTTTGTCACAGTAGGTCATGTTTTCTATCATGCATGTACATCCATGACGATTTTTTAATAGAATCAAGATATTCATACCTGTGTTGTCGTAGAAGTGTTCCATGACATTACCAGAATTATCATCACGGAAGTTTCCACTTCCATGATGATAAATGGCGCGTCATGGAAGTTCTTTCGTCAAGGGTAACCGACATGTTGCATCCACCGTAATGGGTCACCGTTAAGATATCAGGTCCAGTTTTGGATCTGATTGCCCACTAACAGCCATGACCAATGGCGATTTTCCACGTGTAAAATTCTCATTGGCCGACGAAATCACATGTCAGCTCCACGTTGGCACAGATGTCACTCATCCAATGGGCGAGATGCGCCTATGATATGTGGACACGTGGATCGGATCAAAATTGGCCCATAAAGATTTAATGGGCTGGCCCAACTAAGGGCCCATAAGATTTTGCAGACCATAATGGGTTGGCCCAGCTAAAGGCCCACAAGATTTCACAGACCATAATAGGCCGGCCCAGTTAAAGGCCCACAAGATTTTGATGACACTAGTAGGCTAGCCCATTAATAGGCTGCCATGTTTTGGGCCAGATGCCGGGCCATATTTGATCTGGTCCATTAATAGCCTGCCATGTTCTGGGCCTAATAAGGGCCCATATGAGATTTGGCCTGTTAACCTGCCACGTTACTGGGCCATATTATGGCCCATATCAGATTCGTCCCTTTAAGAGCCATTCGGCTAAATTATGGCCCATATGAGATTCGGCCCATCAACTGGACGTTGTGCTTTTGGGTCCACTTGAGGCCCGGTTAGGATTTCTGTTTGCTAAAGGCCCATTTAGTAATACGACCTGATATTAGGTTCGGCCTTCTAAAGGCCCGTTTAACATTTCGGCCCTATATTTATTTCGGCCTGTTAAAAGCCCGTCATATAGTTGGGCCTAACTAAGGCCTACTTTGCATCCGACCTGCTCACACCCGATAATCTGATTGGGCCAAACAAGGAGCGAGACAATTTTGGCCTATTAACGGCCCATGATGTGATTGGTACAATCATGGGCCGGGATCTATTTCGGCCTGCTGTCGGCTCGGGAGCTGTTCGGCATGTTTCAGGCTCAACCTACTTTTCACCCTACTAAAAGCCCATTGATTTTTCTTGCGAAAATAGGGCCGACGGTTTACTTGGCCTATTAAAGGCCCGAAACTACTAGTGGTCCAGTTTACAATTAGGCCTGTTAACGGACCAAGATGACTGGGCCCATGATGTGTCCCATACATAGTGATTTGCATGATGGCCCGATTATGTACCGTAATTTTACGGTTTGGCCGGTTTACTTTTTATGGAGCGAGCACATGATATATATATATACAGTAAAATAGCTGCAACATCATGAATAAAAAAACCTAGACTATACAATAAAGAAATTACGGCATATATTACATCCATTGGGCATCAAAGTTTGCCACTATGATAATAAAGCACAAGCAGACATCACTTCAGTAGAGTTCAAGAAAGGTTAGCCCTGCTCAGGAGCTGCAGCGCAAGCAGCTGAGCAAGCTAATGAGACTGCACTTGTTTGACGCTTATATCCTCCTCACTCTGAAAGAGAAACAAGCAGACAGATGACAGGTTTTGCACATATAAGTATCAGTCCTGACAATTCATCTCAATTTTTATTGACAAATAAAGAGTCATAGTTTAAAATAGCATTAACACAACATGGTATTGTTCAGGTTAAGACATGGCAGGAAATGACATTGTGAAGGAGTTGGAAGCTTCACGACACTATTGGATTACAAATCAAGAACTCATAAGTATCAATGGTTAGTGTGCTGTCAATTTATCCCATTTCATATTGGCAAATAAAGAGACGGTTTAAATAATAGTAGAATGATATGACATTGTTATTAGTTAAGACATTGCCGAATATGACATTGTGTTGTAGTGTTAGGTTCACCACACCACTTAATTACGGATCAAGAACAGAAGCATACATGTAGTGTAAAAGAAAATCACTTGCTCTATATAGTTTAATTTACATGGTATGAAGAAGGAACTTGGTTGTACAACTGAAAACTTAAATTGAGAAGGACAAAGGTTTGTTTATGGACTACATAATAAACTTTAAAAATGCAATTTGATGCAAACACCAAAAGTAAACAGCTGTTGCAGTCATGCCTAACCAAATATACACGACAAAGTTTGAAGGCTTGATAAGGAGAAACTTACATTAGTGGTGAAGACTGACTCTGTAAAGCCCTTGTCCATGCTGATGGGGGGGGGGGCAATTCAAGAAGTTTACCACAAAATCTTCTTCACAAGGATTGCCTTTATTCTACATTTTGTTAAGAGTAAATATAGATGTGATAATATAAGAAAAATGGAGAATATTTGAGATAAGATGAAGAGTGACGCTACATAACCAAGTAGCTATAAATGTAAGTACAGCGATACATGCAAAAGGTACATCCAAGAGCAATGCAGAGCTAAACTTCTTCAGTACCATCCGTGTTATCAAACCTTATGGTAAGAGTAAATATAGATTTGATTTGTAGAAAATGGAGGGCAAAGGAAAATAAGCTGCAGAGTGATGTTACATGAACAACTAGTTGTCAATATAAGTACACTGATAAAGGACATCACGTACTTACAAGAACAATGCATATCTAAACTTTTTCATTGGCGTTGGATATATTCTACACTAATGTAACCATAAATACAGATCAGATAATTTGGAGCAAACAATTGATAAGCAAGCTATCATGCATACTGCTGTCATAAAATGAACCAGGTATGAATGCAAGTACAGTGATATAGGACAATAGGTACTAACAAGAGCAAAGCAGCAGACAACATATTTGCGATATCCCATCATCCTTTTCAAATCAGAATTATTCTTCGAGCAGGTTTCCTACAAAAGAGATCCGTAAGGCACATGCAGAAAAGTAGAAGTTCAAATTGTCATGTGATATCATAGATAGTACCCCATCCTGGGAACAAGACCAGTGCATAACAACGTTTTTCCATTCAATGTCTTCTAAATTTAGTACATGAGACTTAACCGGAAATTCATTTATAGACTTGCCGTCAAAGTGTGATTTCCTCAGGTAAGACCGATACTGCTGCAATGCTTCCTTGAAAAGTGCAAGCAAGCTTTGCTTGTCTTGACTATCCAGATGACCCTCGCCTACTTACAACAATGTAATTTAAATCATTTTTGTGTTCAATCAGCAGAAAACAGGAAAATAATCACCATGAATAATAGCACTTACACGTAAGTGGGACAGGACGATGTGAAAATGGTGTTTGTCTTCACTATAACCTTCCCATGATGGGAATATATGCACGTAGTCCCTAACAACATTGAAAGAATTGTCTTTTAAACTGGGAATAGATGGAATGGGGTTCCAATCTGCAGGAATTGGCCGTCTCTGCAGCTGGGATAGGTCTTCGGCCGGTGGACTTGCTGTACTTTTTGCTGGAGTGGGATTTTTCTGTGGTACGGCTGGTGCTATGGCAACTGTAATCGGCATACCTTTTGCTAGAGTGCAGGTCATGTGTGGTGGGGCTAGCCCCTGTTGCATTATGACACCATTCGGATTATGATGCCTTTGCAACGTGATTGGTCGAAGTCTAGCTCCTCGTGTGACACAGCAAGAATCGCTAACGATTTGTAGTATAACACTAAGTAACCAGATCGCTGAACAGCTCTCACTTATCATGATAGTCATCTTTCGGCTTTCTCCACTGAGGTACTTAACCAGACGAACCATAAATACAATTGCAGTAGTTTTCCCTTTACTATCTTAGCCGAACTGGCGAAACGTAAGGTGGTGAACACAGGAGCCAGGCAACCCAACTACAGACCAAAGACATGATTCAGAGATGATGCATATAATGCAATATCCAGGACGCCAAAGTTCTCCCTATAGGTGTTCGGACATTAGGGTGTGCAAGGCCGAATACCGCCCCCGACGTGAAGGCCGGGCTAAAGCACATATGTCAGTCAGAAGTAAGGAGGGAATACAAATGATAATATAACATGAGTACCAAACAAAAAGTGGTGATCATCAGCTTCCTTTATATCCTTATTAACACGTCGAGACGTGTTTCAACAGATAATTCCATGAATATTGAGGTCATGTTACATGCCAAAGATTTACATAAGGGAAATGTTTACACAGGGCCTAAAAGTAGTGGTTTGAAGATCCCAGTGGTGCCATGCCGCACGTCTGCGCCATTTCTCCTTAGTAGTGAATCCTTTGAGAGGAGGATTAGATGGTTGTCTGTAAAGAAGAGAAAGAGGGGCCAAGGAGGGAGCCCTCATGCAACCATACAGCTGGTAGGTTTTCGAATGAACATGTAGTGAAAGAAAAAAAAGGTATGTGGGGTCTGAATAGGGTCGACCCGTACTATGGACCTTTTCTGCAGTGTGCCTCCAGCATTGCCCAAGGTATTTTAAGTGTGTAATTATGTACACGCGGTACATATACCATGGCCTTATGGGGCAGTCGGTGGAGGCAGAACTGCTATTCGAGGTTCGGGTCCATCGAGTTATCGCAATGAGATGCGGGCTGGACTCTTTTGGCAATGCCATTGGTCTTGATGACCGATGAATTGTTCGGCTTGATGAGGCCGCCAAGCACCTCAGCTGCTAGGGCTGCGGTGTGCTCTTCAGTATGGAGGGAGCACTCCATATTTCCATTGACTATGATGACACCACACGGTCCGGGCATTTTAATCTTCAAATAAGGATAATGCGGGACAGCATTAAAGCGGGCGAAAGCGGTTCGCCCGAGCAATGCGTGATAGCCACTGCGGAAAGGGACGATGTTGAAGATCAATTCTTCACTTCGGAAGTTTTCTGGAGAGCCGAATACCAGTTCTAGTGTTAAGAAGCCCATACAACGGGCCTCCATGTCGGGCATTATTCCTTTAAAGGTAGTGTTACTAGGCTTGATTCTTGACGGATCAATGCCCATTTTACGGACAGTGTCTTGATAGATCAAGTTAAGACTGTTGCAGCCGTCCATGAGGACTCTAGTGAGGTGGTATCCATCAATGATAGGATCGAGTACCAGGGCGACCGAACCCCCATGACAGATACTGGTTGGTTGATCCCTACGATCAAAGGTGATCGGACAAGCCGACCATGGGTTGAATTTTGGGGCGACATGCTCTACAGCGTATACGTGCCTTAGTGCGCGCTTGCATTCCCTCTTGGGGATGTGAGTGACATAGATCATGTTCACTATTTTCACCTCGGGGGGAAACTGCTTCTGACCCCCGGTGTTCGGCTGATGGGGCTCATCATCATCCTCACTTGGAGGTCCCTTCCCCTTATGTTCAGTATTTAACTTACTGGCATGTTTGAAATCCCAGCAATTTCTATTGGTGTGATTGGTAGGCTTATCGGGGGTGCCATGAATTTGACAAGGCCTCTCGAGGATTTTATCCAAATTGGATGGACCGTCCCTGTTACCCTGAAAAGGTTTCTTCCACTGACCGGGTTTACAACCACTGAATCCTGCATTGACTGTCGTGTCTTCTGTGTCATCATTATTGTTCCGGCACTTGTTTTTATTGTGGCATGGCCTACCATTGCCGTCCCTGGCCTCAGAGGTGCTGGGGTCACTAGAACTATTGCTTCTACGAGCTAGCCAGCTATCTTCGCCCACACAGGAGCGGATGTTAAGTGTTATAAGAGCTACCATGGTTTTCAGCTTTTCTTGCCCGAGGTGTCGGGCAAGCCATTCGTCATGGACGCTGTGTTTTAAGGCCACTAAGGCTTCATCGTCTGGATAGTCCATGATTTGGTTCTTTTTAATGATGAACTGATTCCAAAGTTTGCGAGCTGACTCTCCGGGCTGCTGGACTATGTGACTTAGGTCATCGGCGTCCGGTGGCTGGACATAAGTGCCCTGAAATTTGGCCCGGAAAGCATCTTCTAAATCTTCCCAACTCCCAATGGAGTTCTCTGGAAGGCTATTCAACTAGTGCCGTGCTGGTCCCTTCAACTTTAGGGGAAGGTATTTAATGGCGTGGAGGTCATCTTCGCGTGCCATGTGAATGTGGAGAAGAAAATCCTCAATCCAGAAGGCAGGGTCTGTTGTTCCATCGTACCGCTCGATGTTGGCGGGTTTAAACCCTTCCGGAAATTGGTGCTGCATTACTTCACCAGTAAGGCACATAGGGTGTGCGACACCTCTATATCTGGCTACATCACGACGGAGTTCAGTTGACATCTGTGTTCGGTGCTGACCTCGAGTTTGATGATGTTCATCACACCAGGTTTGGTGTCCGTCATCTCGTGCCGGAGCACGTCCTCTGGATCCATAGATTGATCTAGTCTGGCCGGCTTTATTGCCCAGGTCCTAACGTAAGTCATAAGTGTAGTCCGGCGCCGCTGTCTCCTTGCCTCTACGGTGAGGTGGTGTGGGCTAGTGTTCAGTGTGATGAGCCGTTTTGTCCCATCCACATGGTGGTCGGTCTAGTTAATCAGTGTAATTGTATTTTGACGGGACTGGCTCAAGGGCTTCATCATAAAATTGTGGCAGCGGCCTGCGCTTGGGGTAACTCTTTGCTAGTCGCTCAAGGCCATATTTTTCGGTGGCTAGGACCTTGGTCCATCTATCGTTGAGCATGTCCTGTTCAGCTTGAAGCTGCTGTTGTTTCTTATTTAGACTCCTCGCAGTGGCGATGAGTTGTCGCTTAAAGCGTTCTTGTTCAAGGGGTTCCTCTGGGATGATGAAATCTTTGTCACCGAGGCTCACATCCTCTTCGGAGGCAGGTAAGTAGTTGCTATCTTCTGACTTCTTCATGATCAACGTGTTCGGGGCTTTACTGACCCTCCACCCTCTCGTCCTATTTCGGACGTGGGTTTGATGGGGTGGTCACGGTCTTCGGCGTTATCCGGAGTGTCATTATCTCCGGTGCCGGTACTACTATCCTTTGCCCGATGCAATTGTGAGCGGCGCCGCTGATGTCGGTGCTTTGGTGGTTCATCGACGGGCTTGTCCTTGCTAGGATCTTGAATGCCATCGCCGTCCTTTTTTCAGGAGTGTCCACCATGTGTACATCATAGGTAGAAGTGGTTGTCCAATGCCCAGTGATAGGCAGGTTTTGTCTTTGTTTGGCATTAACATCATTGTCCATGCCGTTGATGTCTTCGGAGGCATAATCTAGCATGTCGGTTAAATCCTCGACAGTAGCTATTAAGTGGGTGGTGGGTGGGGTGTGAAATTCCCCGATCTCAGCCCCCAGCCTAAGTTAGGTGTAGTTTGGGGGCAAGGCTTCCATAATGGCGAGAGATTGTATTAAGCCCAGTGCTTCGGCTAAGAGTGAAAGCTGGATAGAAGTCTGCGGATCTACGGGGCTGGGCACTTGACTGGGAGAGTCCCGTTTGACTCCGGGTTTACCAATGGCACGATCGCATTTAGGTCTCCGGTTGGGAGCTCCATGATAGGAGAAAGTCCGCCTGGGTCGATCCTCCCGTGTTCGGACGACACGACCTGCCCCGGATCTAAGGCCGAGGCAGGTGCGAATATTGACCCCTGGACGGGATCTGATAGCGGATCCGAAGGGCCTTCTTCATGAAGGTAGGGAGCGACAGTCGTGGCTGCGAACCCCTCGAAGATCAGATCTCCTCGGATATCAATGACATAATTCAGGTTCCTAAACCTGATCTGCTGACCGGGGGCGTAACTGTCGACCTGCTCGAGGTGGCCGGTCGAGTCGCCACGTAGCACGAAGCCGTCGAACACAAAGATTTGTCCAGGAAGAAAACTCTCCCTGGACACGGCATCATCGTTGATGAAGAGGCGCGCCATCAATCCTTCTGTTGATAACGCAGCAGAGCTCTCAATATAAACACCAATGTTGGTGTCAAAACCGGCAGATCTCGGGTAGGGGGCCCAAGCTGTGTGCTTGAGGATCAATGGTAACAATGGACAAAGGGACACAATGTTTACCCATGTTCGGCCCTCTTAAAGGAGGTAAACTACTACGTCCTGCTTGATTGTATTTGATGAGTATAGTGGTTACAAGAGTTGATCTACCTTGATATCGTAATGGCTAAACCCTAACTTGTCTAGCCTATGAATATTATCATCCTGCCTCCAGACTAAACCCTCCGGTTTATATAAACACTAGAGGGGCCTAGGGTTGTACAGAGTTGGTTTGCAAAGAAAGGAAATAGCATATCTGGACACCAATCTTTCCGTTCATGCATACAGGAGTCCTACCCGGACACGGGAGGTGGTCTTCTTCCTTTATCTTTACATCCCATCAGCCTGACCCATATCGAATAGACTGGATGCCCGAGGACCCCTTAGTGCAGGACTCCCTCAGCTATACTTGACTTTTTATTGAACTAAAAGATAGAAAACATGTCTCTGAATAACATCAAGCAAATATAAACAAAGGAAAATGACGCTCCAAGCAAAACACATATCATGTGGTGAGTAAAAATATAGCTCCAAGTAAAGTTACCGATGAGCAAAGACAAAAGAGGGGATGCCATCCGGGGCATCCCCAAGCTTAGGCACTTGGTTGTCCTTGAATATTACCTTGGGGTGCCTTGGGCATCCCCAAGCTTAGGCTCTTTCCACTCCTTATTCCATAGTCCATAAAAACTTTACCCAAAACTTGAAAACTTCACAACACAAAACTCAACAGAAAACGCGTAAGCTCCGTTAGTATAAGAAAATAAATCACCACTTAGGTACTGTTGTGAACTCATTCTAAATTCATATTGGTGTTATATGTACTGTATTCCAACTTCTCCATGGTTCATATCCTCCGATACTACTCATAGATTCATCAAAATAAGCAAACAACATAATGAAAACAAAATCTGTCAAAAACAGAACAGTTTGTAGTAATCTGGAAACATTCCATACTTCTGTAACTCCAAAAATTCTGAAAAAATTATGACAATCTAGAAAATTTGTATATCAATCTTGTGTAAGCACGTTCCAGTGAAGTTTCCAATTTCCTGGACTGAGCGCAAAAGTTTTTGTTTTTGCACAGAATCAAGTCAACTATCATCCACACTATCCCAACGGCTTTACTTGGTACTTTACTGAAACAAAAGCTACAAAACATGATCACTATAGTAGCTTAATCATGTGAAAACACAAAAATAGTAGGGGTAAATATTGGGTTGTCTCCCAACAAGCGCTTTTCTTTAATGGCTTTCTAGCTAGGCGTGATGATTTCAATGATGCTCACATGAAAGATAAGAATTGAAACATAATGGGAGCATCATGAAGCATATGACTAATATATTTAAGTCTAACCCACTTCCTACGCATAGGGATTTTGTGAGCAAACAATTTATAGGAACAAGAATCAACTAGCATAGGAAGACAAAACAAGCATAACTTCCAGATTTTCAACACATAGAGAGTAACTTGATATTATTGCAATTCCTACAAGCATATATTCCTCCCTCATAATAATTTTCAATAGCATCATGAATGAATTCAACAATATAACCATCACATAAAAGCATTATTTTCATGATCCCCAAGCATAGAAAATTTTCTACTCTCCACATAAGCAAAATTCTTCTCATTTGGAATAGTGGGATTATCATAAGAAACTCAAATACTATAAATTTTCTCCACATTAAAAGAGTAATATTCAGAAAAAGGGTAACCATAATCATGACAAGTTTTATGAATATAATCATCACTACTTTTATAACATCATCACAATAACCATCATAAGTAGCAACTTTGTTCTCATCATAATCAATTGAAACCTCTTCCAAGATAGTGGAATCATTACTAAATAAAGTCATGACCTCTCCAAATCCACTTTCATAATTATCACAATAAGATTCAACACCTTCCAAAATAGTGGGATCATTACTTCTTAAAGTTGACACTCTTCCAAACCCACTTTCATCAATATAATCATCATAAATAGGAGGCATTCTATCATCATAATAAATTTGCATATGAAAACTTGGGAGGCTAAAAATATCATCTTCAATAAGCATAGCACCCCAAGCTTGGGACAAACATTAATTGCATCAAATAAATTCTCAAACATGTCATTCTCATCAAGCATAGCATCCCTAAGCTTGGGCCTTTGCATATCATAAGCATAATCACTCGCATCATTAATAGTATGGATAGCACCAATAGTATAGCAATTATTATCATCACAATGAGTAATAGGCATAACAATAATAGTAGCAACATCATTTGGGAGGCATACCTTTTTACCTTTGCTTCTCCGTCTTTTCTTTTTCTTCTCCACATTATGTGTGGGTTTAATCATCTTTTTGAATCTCCTTATTAATGAGATTGGTTGAATAGAAAGCTCCTCCTCATTACCTGGTTCATCATAAGAAAGAATAGGAAGATATTGGGAAACCTCTTCCCTTTCATTAGTATTCTCTTCATCTTCTATTTGTTTTCTTGTCTTTATGTAATTGGCAATATATGAATTTTCAATGCAATTCACCACAGAACACATATAAATTTCCTCTAGATCAAAATCAAGGATTCTCTCAAGGCCAAATTATGGAATATCCTTAGTTATATGTTTCATTTCTTCATAACCCAGAAGCAAACTAAGTTCATTATGATGCGCAAGGGAAATCAAGTCATCACAATTTTTGGACACGATTCGGTCATGAAACAATTTGCATTGGAGATTTAAATGATCACGTTCATTGCAAAGTTCACAAGGATGGCGAAGAAAATTAAAGTTTTCAGCGCAAGCATCTAGCCTCTCTTGCAACCATTTAGTTTCTAAATACTTATGCCTCTTACAAAATCATCCTTCCCTTTTTGGTATGTAACAGCAAACTCTATGCACACCACAAAAGTCAACATGCTTATAAGAAACATTTTTATCATGACTAGTGCAATCATCATTAGTACTATGGATATTCAAATAATTCATACTAACAACATTGCAATCAAGCTCATCATTCGAAGATTGTATGCCAAACATTTTATTACATTCTTCTTCTAAGACTTTGGCACAATTATTGGAATCCTTATTTTCGTGAAGGACATTAAAAAGATGAAGCATATGAGGCAACCTCAATTCCATTTTGTTGTTGTTTTCTTTTATAGACTAAACCAGTGATAAAACAAGAAACTAAAATATTCAATTGCAAGATCTAAAGATATACCTTCAAGCACCAACCTCGCCGGCAACCAAGCCAGAAAAGAGCTTGATGTCTACTACACAACTTATTCCATGTAGACATTGTTGGGCCTCCAAGTGCAGAGTTTTGTAGGACAATAGCAAATTTCCGTCAAGTGGATGACCTAAGGTTTATCAATCCGTGGGAGGTGTAGGATGAAGATGGTCTCTCTCAAACAACCCTGCAACCAAATAACAAATAGTCTCTTGTGTCCCCAACACACCCAATACAATGGTAAATGTATAGGTGGACTAGTTCGGCGAAGAGATGGTGATACGAGTGCAATATGGATGGTAGATATAGGTTTTTGTAATCTGAAAATATAAAAACAGCTAGGTAGCAAGCGATAAATGTGAGTGAAAACGGTATTGCAATGCTTCAAAACAAGGCCTAGGGTTCATACTTTCACTAGTGCAAGTTCTCTCAACAATGATAACATAATTAGATCATATAACAACCCCTCAACATGCAACGAAGAGTCACTCCAAAGTCACTAATAGCGGAGAACAAACGAAGAGATTATGGTAGGGTACGAAACCACCTCAAAGTTATTCTTTCCGATCAATCCATTGGGCTATTCCTATAAGTGTCACAAACAACCCTAGAGTTCATAGTATAATAACACCTTAAGACACACATAAACCAAAACCCGAATGTCACCACAAGTATCCGTGGGTATGATTATATGATATGCATCACACAATCTCAGATTCATCTATTCAAACCAACACAAAGAACTTTAAAGAGTGCCCCAAAGTTTCTACCGGAGAGTCAAGACGAAAACGTGTGCCAACCCCTATGCATAACTTCACAAGGTCACAGAATCCGCAAGTTGATCCCCAAAACATACATCAAGTAGATCACGTGAATATACCACAGATAAGCACATGCAAGACATACATCAAGTGTTCTCAAATCCTTAAAGACTCTATCGATAAGATACTTCAAAGGGAAAACTAAATCCATTACAAGAAGGTAGAGGGGGAGGAACATCATAAGATCCAAATATAGTCGCAAAGCTCGCGATACATCAAGATCGTGTCGAATCAAGAACACGAGAAAGAGAGAGAGAGAGAGAGAGAGAGAGAGAGAGAGAGAGATCAAACAAATAGCTACTGGTACATACCCTCAGCCCCGAGGGTGAACTCCTCCCTCCTCGTCATGGAGAGCACCGAGATGATGAAGATGGCCACCGGTGATGGTTTCCCCCTCCGACAGGGTGCCGGAACAGGGTCCCAATTGGTTTTTGGTCTCTATAGAGGCTTGCGGTGGCGGAACTCCCGATCTTGGTTTGTTTTTGGGGGTTTCTGTATTTATAGGAATTTTTGGCATCGGTTTCACGTCAAGGGGGGTCCACGAGTCAACGACAAGGGTGGAGAACCCTCCCGGGGGGTTAGGACGCGCCCTCCACCCTCGTGGTTGGCTCGGGACTCTTCTGGCCCAACTCTTTTGCTTCGGGGGCTTCTTCTGGTCCATAAAAAATCACCATAAATTTTCAGCTCGTTTGGACTGCATTTGATATTCCTTTTCTGCAAAACTCGAAAACAAGGAAAAACAGAAACTGACACTGGGCTCTAGGTTAATAGGTTAGTCCCAAAAATCATATAAAATAGCATATAAATGCATATAAATTATCCAAGATAGATAATAGAATAGCATGGAACAATCAAAAATTATAGATACGTTGGAGACGTATCACGTAACGCCCTGCAGAGCGTAATTTTATCGTAATTTAATTGCTGCTATTTCAAATTGTACCTGATTTGAATTGGAAAGTATGCTATAGCTTTATTCATATGCATTATTTGATTCACATGTACATATGTTCAAGAATTACATAAGCACCAAATAAAGAATGATGAACCACAGTTGTATACTTGTACTATTAAAGACGGTAAAGAATGAGGCGAAATACATTCTGGTTGCTGAACAAGGTGAAGTGGAATACCCATATGGTGCCCTTCTCCATGTAGAAGGCACGCACGACTCTAGTCCAACCCCTTGTGATGGTCGACCGCCCATCCTTCACTGTCTTCATGAAAACATCTAGATAATCATCGTGCTCTGGTAGAACTACTTTAACCTTTGCATGCCCACCAATCATGTAGTTGGAGAGGTAATGTTGAGTAAACTTCTTTGGGAAACACTGCAAAGGAAAAGGATTGAGACATTGTCATCTAACACAACTCATTATGGGCGGTAAAAAGAAGGCTGGAGAGTTCTTACTTACCATCATGTGGCTCACTGTTGTCTTGGATAAAGTCTAAACAAATAGTTTAATTGCCATCTTTTGACCCATTTACTAACAATCTTTATCAGCTTCCTCACGTGATGCTAGTTCATCAATATCTCATTGCCCCATACACAGAAAGGGTCGAAGCGCGGATCTTTACCAATGACATATGTACCTAAAAGCACCAAGTTAATATTAGAAGCTAAACATCAATTGCACAATGATGTAGTACAACACCCCTCCATCCCATTATATAATATCTTATAACATCCAATATACTCACATATTGGATGAATTAACATCTTATATTATGGGCCGGAGGGAGTTTATTGCATTTTTAAAAATTATCGACTAATTAACTATTGTTGTGTCATCGTTGTTGTTGTTGTTGCTCTACTACGTATATCTAGACATCATCAGAATATTGGGGTAACACTCTCCCTTGTTGCTATGTAGCCTAGGATTGCATATTTAGACATTCAGTACAGTGCATGTTTCTATGTAGCCTCAGATATATTACATATGGCCCTAGTTAACCTAACGATAAATGGGTTACAGATATATTCTGTTAAAAGTCTGATTCATCGATTAGTCCCTTATCAACCCCTGACCTATATGGTACCAGCTACCGATATCCTGAACAGTAAGCATAGATAAGCCATGGGATGAAACTAGCCTCGATGGAAAACAGCAGGCGTTCCCAAAATTGTCCTGTGTAAGTACATCAAGAGGCATGTTAAGCGCAATAGGCTAAAGATCAACCAAATATATCCATGGCAGACAAAACAATCTCCAAAAGATAGCTTCAGTGTGCAGGTTTAAGCATGCTAGTTAAGAAAAACAAGTGGAAAGGTGTGTTAACTGCAACAATCCTAACATTTGACAACAAGCAAACATAGTCATTTAAACTGGTATTGTGCCAGTGTAAGTACACTGGTTATTGTTAAATAAAAATAGAAAGGCGTGTTAACTACAACTGTAGAAACCAAATGTAGTCATTCATAGTGGTATTGTTGAAACTGGTATTGATGAAATTGAACTACATAGTTCATACTTGCACATATAGAACATCACATTGTGAATAATTGGAATAAACAAGGAACAGTATGAACAACCAAATATAGCATTTGAAACTGGACATATGCTAACTACAAACAATCAAACAACCAAAAACTTTAAAAGAGGCATATGCTAGTTATAATAGGCTTAGCAGCAAGCAAATATATGCATTCCTATCGGTATGTTTAAAACTGGTATTGATCAAAATGTACTGCACAGTAAATGGTTGCACATATGAAGCATCACATTGTGAACAACTGAAATAAACAAGGCATACTGCAAACAATCAAATATAGCAATTAAAACTGGACATATTCTCACTACACTACAAAAGGGACTCGACAAAACAAATCATGGGTTCCGCTTGTGAAGAGGCACGGCTAAACAAATCATGTGTTTCCTCACTTGTCACAGATGGGCTTGTTCCCGTGGGAAGAGCACGGACCCTGGGTGTGCTCCATGTTGTCGCAGATGGGATCCTTCCCCTTGGAACAACATGGCTATAGGGTGCCCTCCCTAAAGTCACATAGATGCTCTTTCCCATTGGAAGAGTAGAGGGGCTCTTTCCACTTAGAAGAGCCAGAGAGGGTGTCCTCCTTGTGGTCATCATTGATGAAATCTGACTTGGAAGCTATGCATCCCAAGCCAGCGTCGCGGAATGTGTCATTCAGAAATGACAAAAGGGGCTTGATGGCGATGTAGGATGGCAAATTCTTGACAGCGAGCCAAAGGAGATTAGCGGTGGGGCCATGGATAAGATCGACGGCTGTTGAACCCGAGGGGTTGGGGGTGGGCCATTTAACCTATGGCATAGCCCATGTCAGACCATCATTGTCGACGACCTCAATGTCGTAGTCGGCGTCCGTGACATACCCGCATACTCTAGCCCATTGATAGAGTGTCTGCGGCTAGTAATGGTCGTCAGCTTCCTCGGCGGCCACCTCAGCGACGTTGGGCGAAGAGGCCGCAATACACCTCTTTTGGGACGGTGTCAGGACCGGATTTTTGGGATATCATTTCCCAGAAAATGGCCCTTGTGCTCACTAGCCCCAGGATTACTGTTAGCTGATGAGGCACCAACTTGATACAGAAATTCCAAGCAAAATACAAAAAAGTGTAGTACAAGACCATTCTGGCCTATGAGTACAACAATTGGTTTCTAGTGGTTGATGGCGGAAGCGGTTTGTGGTCTTTCAGCGTCTATGGGACTCCATTTCTCACAGGAGCAGCTGACAAGGTTAACTCCTATCTTTGCGAGGCTGTTGTCACCATTGCGTGGGTTTCGGGGCTGACATCGCAATGCTCCTCTCCAAGCAAGAAATCTAGCCAAGACAATAGCCAGGGACAAGCCAGTGAGTACTTTGAATGTACTCGCAAACATTATCAACACGGGTATAATATCACAAATGATAATCATGCTCTGAAATATTCTATGATCACAACATCAGTCATAAAATAAAATCCCTGATGCATGCAAGCAGGTTATTTATATACAACATGAATGTGCAATAATAGAGTAGTAATAAAATGCACCGATCGGGTGTCTGAAGCGACGCCTCGAAAGGATAGTAAATAACGAGCATGCCTTAGTCGGGCGTCTGAGCGACACCACATAAAGGGCTTATAGAGTAAATAATTAACAAGCATGCCACAGTCGGGCGTCTCAGCGACACCACATAAAGGGCTTATAAATAACAGAAATAACAAGCATGCCACAATCGGGCGTCTCAGCGACACCACATAAAGGGCTTATAAGAAAACAATCACAGTGAATATCCAGGAGGTAGAACCGTCCTAGGGATACTCAATACTTGAAATAATATAAAGAGTTAGTCCATAATAATAATAATCATAATCATCATAAGTCACACGTCATGATCAATGTTCTGGTTTAGCAGTTTCTCCTCCGAAGACCGACACTAAGAACGACACTTGACCCAACCCAGACTGTAGTCCTTAACCATGGACACGGCTATTCGAATAGATATAATCTCTGCAGAGGGTGTACTCCTTACCCACGAGTAACGGATTCCTTTAGTCCATCGGGACTAATTCTGTCTACAGTCTTTTAATTGAAAACAGACCTGACTCGCACACACCAGCTTAGCTTACCGGTGTCTGGAATCACCCACGACACCTGTCAAGCAAAACTCTAAGTGGGGAGGCTACAACCTCGATTAGCATGTGATCAAATTTATACCGCGCGCTACTAAGGAGTGCCCCCCTCTCGGTCCCAACCGAAAACACCCATGCCCTCGAACCAGGTGGCCCGCCTACCGGATACATCTGGTATCTTCCACCGTGGCCTCTCTATACGGTGTGTGCCAAGAAAGGGGTTGACAACTTACTGAACCGTACCCTACCTGCTGCAGGGACAAGTGGTAGTACGAAAAAAGTATGGGGGTTACTGGAACAAGACTCGGTCTATGGTCGACTCAGGAGGTTTAAGTATTCCCTGCATAATTAGCATAACAAATATATTTCATCCAACAGACAGAATCACCACTCATCATACCTCATCATGCCATACCGGACACACTCGTCTCGACGAGGAACTAGGGACAAGCTCAGGTCTACTCAAGACAGAGACTTTCCCGGCTTCCTTCTGGCAGGCACGAAAAGCATACGAGGATGATCACTATCACAAGCATGTCCATTTCTAACAACAAAAATCTTCATTTTTGCACTCATGCGTATGGTTGTATCATCACAAAAAATATCGAATGCTCCATGTCAAAGTGGTGTGGTAACCGTATCAAACAACACACAAAAATTTTATGCCAGGGTTCAGAATGCTTGCCTTCAAGAGTATGCAAGTGGGGTGCATTTTTGAAAGTTGCCTTCTTCTTCAAAATCCTATTTTTGAAAATAATCAAATTAACACATAGCTCCAAAGTAGTACAAAAAAGTTGTCTGAAGTTTTTTCAAATAAATATGAAAATAAACTAGAAAAAATTTGAGAAAGGTAGGAAAAAGAATCAACTCATTTGGATTTTTATTTTAAAAGATATGTCCAGTAAAAGTTTAGTCAAAGTTCTGATTTTAAATAAAACAGAAAAAAAGAAAACGTTTTGAAATGAATACACGTCGAAGACGTACTTTGCGTTTGTGCCTCCACTTATGCCAGCGTGGACCGACACTGGGTCACTGACAGTGGGTCCAGGGGGGCCACTGGTCAGGTTTAACCAGTCACCCCCCGCCTCCTTCCTCCTCTGGCCGAACAGAGGCGGGGCTCCGGCGATCAACACCGGCGAACGACGGCTCCCCGCGGGCTCCCGAGGGCAGGGATGGATCCGTAGGTCCAGGGCGGTCCTCCCGGTGGTCGTTAGGTAGGTGGGGACGAAGGGAGTCACCGGCTGCGAGCTCCGCGGCGGACGGCAGCTACGGGTGGATTGGGGGTTTGGGCTACGGTGGCTCCCCGACGGAGTTGAATGGTTGGGCGGCTCCGCAAGGTCGAGACGAGTCGAACATCGGTGCTGGAAGGGGAGGGGAGGCTCTGGGTGCGACGCAATGGACCAGAGGGCGGCAGCGGCCAAACTGGCCGGAGACTGGGAAGAAGGCTTTCCGCCGTCACTGGCTGGCCGTGGGGGCTTTGGTGGAGTGGCTTGAGGTCGCCTGGTTTCCTGGTCGAGCTCGGGGCCCATTATATAGGCAGTCGAGGTCGGTTCCGTGGCGGCCGTGGATAAGCTCAACGATGAAACGCCGTTCTATTGCAGTAGGGCGACGTGGCGGCGACGCGAGCTAGGGGATGGGCTTGCGGATGAGATCGAGTTGTTCCAGGGGCAGCTGGCGCGCGCGTGTGGCTCAGGCGGCACCGTTCATGGCAGGAATTGTCGGAGCGGTGGTGGCGGCTTGCATCGGTGGCACTATAGGGCGCCAGGAGGGGGCCAGGGCGACTCTGCGGCGAGAGAGGAGTCGGGGCGCGTTGGCTGCGAGTGGGGAGAGGCCAGAACGAGCGTGAGGCGACGACAGTGGGACGCGGCGACTCGGTGTGCACGCGTGCAAAACATGCGCTCTTGGCGTGCCCAGCGCACGCACGTGAGGTGTTCGGCAAAATGCCAACGCTTGCCAGGGGGCTCCAAACCACATGAGGGTTAGCAGGGTGGGGCTATAGGCTAGGGCAGAGCCATTAGACATGCTGGTTAGGCAAAGCAAGCAGGTCCAATGTTCAAACCAGAAACTATGTCAAAACTGACCATGCCCATAAGGTGTTTGACAAAATGCCAAGGGCACCTAGGCGTTTCTTGGGGTGGCCAAACTCTCCAGACTAGTGTCTCTTTAGATGTTAAAGAGGGTGGCAAGGTTAGTTTGGCAAAAACAGAAACTTCCCAGTGGAAGTTCTTGAGAAAACCATTTTTGGACAGAAAGTAAAGCCTATCATTGCATGCACCAAATATACTCCAATGGGTTCACTCTCCTGGACTTAAGGGTTTTGCAAGGTGGTTAATAAGTAGGAGAAAGATCATGGGTATTAGAGCAACAAAATTTTGAGTTGCTGTAGAAAAAGCCAAACTAGACCAGAGAGCAAAAGTGGATGTTTTACTCAAATTTTTCAAAGAACATTAGTGGATTTTTGCATAAAGTTGCATAATATACTCCTACTAACATCCCCTAATTTTCGTGGAAGTTTTAAAGAAATATTTAAATAGGTTGTAGTGCAAAAGTGCAACTGGACCAGATTTAAAAACTTGTGGTAAAACTCAAAATCTCCAAATGACTAAGGAATATTTTTGCACAAAAGTGATTTAGGGACATCACATGTCATCCCCAAATTTTGGTGGGATTTTTAAATGAATTTATCAAAGGGTTGTAGTGCAAATGGGACCCTAAAACTTATGAAAAACCATTTTAGAGAAATAAAGCTCAGGGAAAAATAATTATATAAATAATCCCACTGATAAAAGAAATGTTTTATTCAGAGAGTATACAAGTCCAATAAAAACTTTGGAAAGTTTTCACTTGGCGTTAAAAACTCCACAATATCAAAGAAAAAGAGCTCTGAAATCAAAAGATAAACCCAGAAAATAAAATTTTAATTTCCTGGCAATATTTTAATAAACAAAACATGGTTAATTTTTTGGGGTGTTACAACACTACCCCCCCTTAAGAAAAATCTCGTCCTCGAGATTTGCTAAGGGTTGTTTTGAAAATATTACTCCTATTAGCTGAAACCAAACAGTTTACTCATAGCACAAATTTTGTGGTCGTCGGGGTTGGTTTTTCGTAGCTATGCCCGAGATAAAAAAATGCAATCGTATACCAACATACTTATGCATGGCTACTATTTAAAATAGGGGCGCACAAGTAAACTACATTTAATTATGGTGATACAGGATCACACAGTTACAGGGCGTGGACATACTAAGACTCGGTACTACTCGAGCGACTCTAGTCTACCTCGTTCATATCTAAGCGAGCGTGCCTTGTGGACGTCGAGGCTTCTCCATGGTTTTCACCGTTGGGATTAGCTGGAGGGGGTTGAGGGGCTGCATGGTCGGGGTAGCGATGATGACCATCCCGGGGATTGTTGGCTACAATCCCGTTGGAGCGTGTTCCCAAAAGGAGACGAAGCACTTCTGGGGACATCAAAGTATTTTGGTCGATGACTGGGGTAGACCTCAAGGACTCGATCGGTTGCCCGAACAGCACGATGGGTTGTTGGCGTCAGGCTCATCTTCTCCTCTAGCTGGGGCTCGGCGAACCAGTTCTCCACGAGCTGCGATCAGATCAAGGGTGATTTGATCGAACAGTTCCTCTAGTGCACTTACATAGCGCACCAGATGCAACAATGCGGGATCCGTCTCGTGATCACCGTTGCCAACCTGGGGTGGCCTACCATACCCGTCACGGCTGGGGTAGTAGTGGAACGAGCGATAGTTAATTCTGGGCGATAAGTGCCGGAGTTGAACTATAGCCTCTCGAGCAGCTAGTTGGATGGCTTGTGGCTCAAAGGAAGTTGTCCTCCCGGTGAACCTGTAGGGGCGTTCAGGCGATAGACCCCTACCATAGACGTGCATAGTGGCCCAGAATTGACGGCTTTCACCGCTCATGGGTCCTTGGTACACAACATATTTTGGGGTCTCTTCTAATGCAAAGGCACGGCGGGTGAGGTTTGCGAGCACGGTCACAAAACCTCCAAGGTTAGTTGCTGTGGTCTCATTGTGCACGACGGGGCCAGGCATTTTAGCTCGATTTGGGGGGGAAAGGCTGGGTTTTGCTGGGTTGAGGCTAGCATGCCCTTTTTATAGGAAAAAGGGGACGGAGTGTTCCTTCGCACGCTTGCGAATGGGACAATTTAGGTGTCGGTCACTGGCGCGTGATCGACAGGCTAGGCGGATAGGTTGGGCACCGACTGCCAGAAGGTGTCGGGTCACTGAGTGGCTATCTTGCACGGGAAGTTTGTCCGGGGCTAGATTAAGGTCTGTGGGTTGGTTAATCTAGGATTTTCGACCTGGCTAAGATAGGATTAGCCAATGGTCAGCCTGGCTCTGATACCAAGTTTGTCAGGACCGGATTTCTGGGATATCATTTCCCAGAAAATGGCCCTTGTGCTCACCAGCCCCAGGATTACTGTTAGTTGATAAGGCACCAACTTGATACAGAAATTCCAAGCAAAATACAGAAAAAGTGTAGTACAAGACCATTCTGGCCTATGAGTACAACAATTGGTTTCTAGTGGTTGATGGCGGAAGTGGTTTGTGGTCTTTCAGCATCCATGGGACTCAATTTCTCACAGGAACAACTGACCAGGTTAACTCCTATCTTCACGAGGCTGTTGTCACCATTGCGGGGGTTCCGGGGCTGACATCACAACGCTCCTCTCCAAGCAAGAAGTCTGGCCAAGACAATAGCCAGGGACAAGCCAGTGAGTCCTTTGAATGTACTCACAAATATTATGAACACGGGTATAATATCACAAACGATAATCATGCTCTGAAACATTCCATGATCACAACATCAGTCATAAAATAAAATCCCTGATGCATGCAAGCAGGTTATTTATATACAACATGAATGTGCAATAATAGAGTAGTAATAAAATGCACCGATAGCGTGTCTGAAGCGACGCCTCGAAAGGATAGTAAATAACGAGCATGCCTCAGTCGGGCGTCTGAGCGACACCACATAAAGGGCTTACATAGTAAATAATTAACAAGCAGGCCACAGTCGGGCGTCTCAGTGACACCACATAAAGGGCTTATAAATAATAGAAATAACAAGCATGCCACAGTCGGGCGTCTCAGCGACACCACATAAAGGGCTTATAAGAAAACAATCATAGTGAATATCCAGGAGGTAGAACCGTCCCAGGGATACTCAATACTTGAAATAATATAAAGAGTTAGTCCACAATACTAATAATCATAATCATCATAAGTCACACGTCATGATCCATGTTCTGGTTTAGCAGTTTCTCCTCCGAAGACCGACACTAAGACCGACACTTGACCCAACCCAGACTATAGTCCTTAACCATGGACACGGCTATTCGAATAGATATAATCTCTGCAGAGGGTGTAATCCTTACCCACGAGTAACGGATTACTTTAGTCCATCGGGACTAATTTCGTCTACAGTCTTTTAATTGAAAACACACCTGACTCGCACACACCAGCTTAGCTTACCGGTGTCTGGAATCACCCACGACACCTGTCAAGCAAAACTCTAAGTGGGGAGGCTACAACCTCGATTAGCATGGGATCAAATTTATACCGCGCGCTACTAAGGGGTGCCCCCCTCTCGGTCCCAACCAGAAACACCCATGCCCCGGAACCAGGTGGCCCTCCTACCGGATGCATCCGGTATCTTCCACCGTGGCCTCTCTGTATGGTGTGTGCCAAGAAAGGGGTTGACAACTTACTGAACCATACCCTACTCGCGACAGGGACAAGTGGTTGTACGAAACAAGTATGGGGCTTACTGGAACAAGACTCGATCTATGGTTGACTCAAGAGGTTTAAGTATTCCCTGCATAATTAGCATAACAAATATATTTCATCCAACAGATAGAATCACCACTCATCATACCTCATCATGCTATACCGGACACACTCGTCTCGACGAGGAACTAGGGACAAGCTCAGGTCTACTTAAGACAAAGACTTTCCCGGCTTCCTTCTGGCAGGCGCGAAAAGCATACGAGGATGATCACTATCACAAGCATGTCCATTTCTAACAACAAAAATCTTCATTTTTGCACTCATGCGTATGGTTGTATCATCACATAAAATATCGAATGCTCCATGTCAAAGTGGTGTGGTAACCATATCAAACAACACACGAAAATTTTATGCCAGGGTTCAGAATGCTTGCCTTCTAGAGTATGCAAGTGGGGTGCATTTTTGAAAGTTGCCTTCTTCCTCAAAATCCTATTTTTGAAAATATTCTAATTAACACATAGCTCCAAAACAGTACAAAAAAGTTGCCTGGATTTTTTTCAAATAAATATGAAAATAAACTAGACAAAATTTGAGAAAGGTAGGAAAAAGAATCAACTCATTTGGAGTTTTATTTGAAAAGATATGTCCAGTCAAAGTTTAGTCAAAGTTCTGATTTTAAATAAAACAGAAAAAAAGAAAACGTTTCGAAATGAATACACATCGAAGACGTACTTTGTGTTTGCGCCTCCACTTACGCTAGCGTGGATCGGCGCTGGGTCACTAACAGTAGGTCCAGGGGGGCCACTGGTCAGGTTTGACCAGTCGCCCCCCGCCTCCTTCCTCCTCTGGCCGAATAGAGGCGGGGCTCCGACGATCAACGTCGGTGAACGGCGGCTCCCTGCGGGCTCCCGAGGGCAGGGATGGATCCGTGGGTCTAGGGCGGTACTCCCGGTGGTCGTTAGGTAAGTGGGTATGAAGGGAGTCACCGGCGGCGAGCTCCGCGGTGGACGGCAGCTACGGGTGGATTGGGGGTTTGGGCTACGGTGGCTCCCCAACGGATTTGAGTGGTTGGGCGGCTCCGCAAGGTCGAGACGAGTCGAAGGGCGGTGCTGGAAGGGGAGGGGAGGCTCTGGGTGCGACGCAACGGACCGGAGGGCGGCGGCGACCGAACTGGCCGGAGACGGGGAAGATGGCTTTCCACCGTCGCTGGCTGGCCGTGGGGGCTTTGGTGGAGTGGCTTGAGGTCACCTTGGTGCCTGGTCGAGCTTGGGGCCCCTTATATAGGCGATTGAGGTCGGTTTCGCTGCGGACGTGGATAATCTCGACGGCGAACCGCCGTTCTGTTGCAGCAGGGTGACGTGGCGGCGACGCGAGCTAGCGGATGGGCTTGCGGATGAGATCGAGTTGTTCCAGGGGCAGCTAGCGCGCGCATGGCCTAGGCGGCGCTGTCGACGGCAGGAGTTGTCGGAGCGGCGGTGGCGGCTTGCGTCGGTGGCGCTATAGGGCGCCAGGAGGGGGCCAGGGCAGAACGAGCGCGAGGCGACGATAGTGGAACGCGGCGACTCAGTGCACGCGCGTGCAAAACGTGCGCTCTGGGCGCGCCCAGCGCGCGCACCGAGGTGTTCGGGAAAATGCCAACGCTTACCAGGGGGCTCCAAACCACATGAGGGTTAGCAGGGTGGGGCTATAGGCTAGGGCAGAGCCATTAGACATGCTGGTTAGGCAAAGCAAGCAGGTCCAATGTTCAAACCAGAACCTATGTCAAAACTGACCATGCCCATAAGGTGTTTGACAAAATGCCAAGGGCACCTAGGCGTTTCTTGGGGTGGCCAAACTCTCCAGACTAGTGTCTCTTTAGATGTTAAAGAGGGTGGCAAGGTTAGTTTGGCAAAACAGAAACTTGCCAGTGGAAGTTTTTGAGAAAACCATTTCTGGACAGAAAGTAAAGGTTATCATTGCATCCACCAAATATACTCCAATGGGTTCACTCTCCTGGAATTAAGGGTTTTGTAGGGTGGTTAATAAGTAGGAGAAAGATCATGGGTATTAGAGGAACAAAATTTTGAGTTGCTGTAGAAAAAGCCAAACTGGGCCAGAGAGCAAAAGTGGATGTTTTACTCAAATTTTTCAAAGAACATCAGTGGATTTTTGCATAAAGTTGCATAATATACTCCTACTAACATCCCCTAACTTTGGTGGAAGTTTTAAAGAAAAATTCAAATATGTTGTAGTGCAAAAGTGCAACTGGACCAGATTTAAAAACTTGTGGTAAAACTCAAAATCTCCAAATGACTAAGGAATATTTTTGCACAAAAGTGATATAGGGACATCACATGTCATCCCCAAATTTTGGTGGGATTTTTAAATGAATTTATCAAAGGGTTGTAGTGCAAATGGGACCCTAAAACTTATGAAAACCCATTTTAGAGAAATAAAGCTCAGGGAAAAATAATTATATAAATAATCCCACTGATAAAAGAAATGTTTTATTGAGAGAGTATACAAGTCTAATGAAAACTTTGGAAAGTTTTCACTTGGGGTTAAAAACTCCACAATATCAAAGAAAAAAGTTCTGAAATCAAAAGATAAACCCAGAAAATAAAATTTTAATTTCCTGGCAAAATTTTAATAAACAAAACATGGTTAAATTTTTGGGGTGTTACATCCGGTTGCTCTGCGAGCTCCATGGGAAGCGTAGCCGGGCTTAGGCTGCGATTCTCTAAAGTGGGGGATGGCGATCTATGGGAAAGGGGGCGTTTGGCACGCGTCATCTAAGAAACTCAGGGCGGTCTGGGTATGGAGATCGGTGGGTAAGCTGCATGGGCAAAACCGGCAGATGTTAACAATGGAGGCCTCGCGGCGGCGGCCGCCATGACCTTGCTAGGGTTTCGAGTGAGTTAGGGGGGGGGGTGCACGCGCGCGCGTCTGAGGAGGTTTTTGGGGTGTGTGTGGTGGGGGTGTTTGAGGAAACGACGCGGCTACTGAAATTTTTACTATGCGGGAGCCAAACGCGAGAGTAAAATGCCGGGCGTATTGAAAATTTGGATGATGGTGCATCACACATGGTCCGGAAATAACAACCATGTGTTATGAAATAGAAAAACCCTCGAGCCTAGAAGATATTTTTGAGGGATGCAGGTGGGAGCGGGAACAACAAACATCACACATGGTCGAAACATAATAACTGTGTGTTATCAAACAAAAAAATCTGCAGGCGGAAGCCTCTATGACCCCAATGTACTGTGCTGATGTGCGTGATAGGGGCACCGACGTGGCACACAGTTAGTGTGAGTGAA
The DNA here is from genome assembly GCF_002162155.2 of Triticum dicoccoides. Lineage (NCBI taxonomy): Eukaryota > Viridiplantae > Streptophyta > Magnoliopsida > Poales > Poaceae > Triticum > Triticum dicoccoides. The sequence continues at coordinate 455,273,863 of NC_041387.1, read as the reverse complement.
CCATGTTTGTTGCCTCATCCGACTTGTCTAATGTTCATGAATTTGGCGAAAATGACGCGGGAAAGGGTGAGAACACAAACACACTTGCATGTGGACCAAATATATGTATGAAAAGGGTGGTTTGATATTCAAATACCAAATGCACAACTTTGATGTGGCACCTATCTCGCAAAGTGCACAGTATTTCTTGCCCCCTCGTGTTGGCAGGAGGGTAATCCTAACCTATGAACGCATGCCCGCCCCGCGGGGGTTCACCTAGCAAAATGCGGAGTAGCAGCCCCCCCCCCCATCACACACACGCGCGCGCGCGCACACACACACCACAATTTCAGTTGGCTGGAGAGGGCATCTCACCAAGATGTATCATAAAACAGACCAAGAATAATCCACCTTGGTTGTACAACCTCTCTCTTGTTGTTGGTCAAAGTGATGGCCTTCCATGCGACCCCATAGATGGGCTAGCTCGCTAATATCATGCAAGTAGCTAGTTCCCGAAGACAACCACTGCCTGCTTGTGGCCCAAACATATGTATAGAGGTATTGATGTTTGAATACACATTGGGACAACTTTGATGTGGCACCGTGCTTTGGAACTAGAAATCCACACATGGAGCAAGGGTGAGTTGACAATACATATGTCGTATGTCACACCGCACTTCGAGCCAATGATGGGGATTCATGCATGCATGCATAGTATGCAATAAAACTTAATTAGGTCTGAATCTCACCATGACCTTCTACGATAACACGAACCAAAGGAAGAATTAATCCGCCATGGTAACCTATCTTGTTGTTTGTCAAAGTGATCATGTATGTCCACAGGGACCCGTGAATATATAGGCTTGTCACTGATAACCATGCAAGGGAGTGTACCGTTCGAAGACAACCACTACATGCATATGTATGTATGGTGGTGGTGCGTGCATGCATGTTTGAATACCATTCACAACATTGATGTGGCGCGTGCATTGAAAATCGCACAATCCCCACACAGAGCGAGATCTGTTCATGACATGTCGTGGTACTAGCCACTTCGACTCGATGGGAGGGATTCATGTGTACACATGCATGTGTGCTCAAACAATATCATGTCATCCTAGAGCATGATCTATATATCGTAATACAAACAAAAATAGTAATCCCCTCCTAAGTCAAATTAACCACTCTCGTTGTCAAGGAAAGTAGTGATGGACCAAGCGGGCCCACAGATTAAGCATCGATATCGCTGATAACCACATGAGTGGGTGCCAGAGTGTCGGCGTTCTGGGAACGGGGGTCCTAGACTTGCCTGCCTACGGCCTGCAGTGTGGCTCAACCAGGGGCCCAGTACGGCCCGTCTTCATCAACCAACACGCAACACCCTCACGAGGGGCCAAGCCTCGCGGGGCGGACGACACAAGGCCTCCTCAGGGGCGGCCTCACCAGGCAGGCTCACGAGGAGGTGAAGAGATCAAGGCAAGCGGTACCTCGCGAGGTTCTCATGATGCAAGCCATGACGATCAAGACCAGGCGGGCGCCAGCCTGCGCAGTGTCCTCGTTTCCCCTTTGGTGCAAATGGGGCAAGCGCAGGCGCAGAGTACCGAGGCATCAGGCAAAGGTTTCCATATCGGTGCAACGAGACCAAGACCAGCAGAGTGGCAGGATGGAGGTCACCCTGGAGCCCAAGACGGCGTCATCACCAGTGCCTTTGGCAGGTGAAGACCACCTTTAGTCAGGATAGCTTGTACTAGCTGTCCCCTTTCAAAATGGCCGTTGTTGGATCCCTTCACGCTCAATATTTGGGAAGAGGACAGGGCCTCTATATATAGGGCTAGCCACCACAGTAGAAGGCATCTCATCCAGAGCCAAGGTAGACAGATCGATTCCACCTAAAACACACCACCACAAGAACACCTCTCCTAGCGAGGCTGTTCTTCCTCTGTCCTGCTCATCACCAGCCCAAGAGGCAATCCACCACACCACACACTGTATTAGGGTATTACACCACAACGGTGGCCTGAACCAGTATAAACCTCGTGTCTCTTGTGTTGTTCATTGATCTAGCTTAGGGATCACGGCAAGGCTGATGGCGTGTATCGGTAGGGAGAAGATCTTCGTGCGCACCCCAGAGTTTGAACCTTAAGGGTTTTGCCGGAAACCGATATCCGACATTTGGGGCGCCATGTAGGGGTGCGCCAGAGTCTTCCTTCCGCCGATCTGCGTTCCACTGCTTCGTGGCATCCATGTCCGGCGACCCGACGACCAACGCCAACAGCTGGGCGGCATGGCCAGCCCGTGCCATGCCGCCTGCCCAAGGTGACCTCAACCCCACATCCCAGGCAGCCCACGCACCGCAGAATGCTATGGGGCGTAGGCGACGCGGTCAAGCACTGCCCGGCCTTACTCCATGACAGGTGCGGACAGCTGCAAGGGTCTCAAGCCAGGCCGCGGCCACGGCACCGCACAACAGGCGGAAGCAAGCGAACATGAGGGCCGCCCTCACTATGGCTCAGGAGTTGCTGCGGTGCAGGTTGCAGGAGGGCGGGCGAGATGTGTTGCTGGAGCGCGTCGCCGAGCTCCTGGATGCTGCGGCCTCAGTGGCACCGCCTTCTGTTTCCAGCTTCCATCCCAGGCCCCGGTCGGATCACGTAGCGGGCCTCTTCGTGCCCGCGCGCCCTCACGCGCACCCCAAGGCTTCATCAACACCAGCTCAACCATCAGCGCCGGACGCCAGGCTGCACCAGCACCACCTCCGGTGAACGAGGACACACGCATTGCCGCCTACAGCCCGGGCGTGCCGCCGCCCTACCATCCTCAAGACCGCGTGCTAGGCCAAGCCGCATGGAGCATGGGGCACTACGGCGAAGTCTTCGAGGCGGCTACCTCGGAGGCTTACGTGCGCCACATGGTGGATCGGGAGTACACGCTGGAAGACGACCCTAGCTCGTTTCTCGGGTCAGGCTAGGAGGAGGAGACGCCAGAAGCCGAGCCTTTTCAGGAGCCTCAAGGAAGCCTCACCAACTGCGCTAGCAGCAACAGCTATTGGGTATCGCAAATTCCGTAGGAGCAAGCTTATGCTAACCATGGGTCACGGGAGGTTTAGGTCATCGCAATGGAAGGCTGCCCCAGCTCAGCAGCCTCCCTTCCGCCAGGAGGAGCGCATTGGGGGCTACAGGAGATCGGCCGGGAGCTAGGCCCCTCCCCACAACACGCAAAGCAAGGCAACCCCCAGAGGTAGGCCCTCTACCGGGGAGGTGCTGCAAAGCCTACCCCCGGTAGAGGACCCGTGGTCGCCGAGGAAACCGCTGGCGTCCCCTTTGCCCCATTGGCTTCGTCCTTGGTCTTCGGCTGCCGTCAATGGTGGTCGAGGGTGGCACATGGCGGCCCCCTCGCCTGGAGATATGAAGCAAGGCCCGGTGCCTGTGAAGAAGGCCCCGTGCCTATGAAGCTCACCGCCCGTGACACTCTCACGTAATAATGAGTTCGGGATGTACATGCCCCGGAGTCTCCGGAGAGCCGCCCTCAGGCCTTGGGGGCTCCCTCCCACGCCCAGTGGCAGCACTTAGCTCCGCGCTAGTGAGAACACGTCGAAGACTAGACTAGGTGTCGGACGCGGCCTTTTGCTTTTTGCCTTCCTTTCTGTGGTCGAGCTTCCTTGCTTCGGATTTAAGTTGAAGTTGAATTCGCATTTGTGTGTTTGGGGGGAAGGGGGGTGTCGTGTCTCGTTCGTGTGATTTCTCATATTCTGGTTTTTGCCCAAGTTTGGAATTTGCACTAGCTGCTTCCCCCTCGCGAGCCTCTCGCGGGCGGGGCTAGGACAAGCGCACGCGTGCATGCATCCCGCGACCGGCACTCGCTCTCGCGAGGTCCTCACCACTTGGTCAGCAGGTCCCACAAAGGACCCTCGGGGGCTCACGGCCCCGCAAGCCTATTCAAGACTTGTCCAAGCCAAAGGTAAACTACATCAACTAGCTTGTTGCAGGGCCTGTAGAATCATGTAGGTGCATGTTCGGCATCGTTCCTAAAGCATACGGACGACAATCTTTTTACATGAGGGGCTTCCCCTCCCAAAATGCTCTTACAACCTTTAGGGTCGCGCCAGAGCTTTTGTGTGCAGGATAAACAACAGGGGAACACGGGATCAGTCAGACATATCACTCACTGCACCCTCTTCGTCACCTCCAGAGGCATCACTGCCGCCACTGTCGTTGTCACTGGCATCACCATCGCCATCATTGGCGCTGTCGTCACCACCATTAACCACATCGCCACCATCCGCTGCAATTACCACCCCATCATTGTCAAAAGCGAAGGCCCTAACGAGCGAAACCACATTGTCCTCCACCCACCGCGCCAGGTTGCCTCGGATGGCCTCGGACACCGGGGCGATGACGGTGTCGAAGTCAAAGTGGGTGTCGGTGTTCTGAAGGTGGCTGAAGACGTGAAAAAATGCACGCCCGAGTAGGCCGGGCTCCTCTCCTCGACAAGCTGGCGAGCTCTCTCGGAGCGGTTCTCCAGGCGTGTCACCACATCAGTGAAGAAGCGGAGATGACCGGCATAGTTGGTCACATGAGGATGCGGGGCGTATGCATCACATATATTGCCTAGGGTCGTGTTGGCCCTGTTCCTGAGCTCCTGGAGCATGGGGCCATCCATGTGCTCCAGCGTCTGCCGTTCAAGTACCTCCTCTCTGTTTTGCCGCGCAATGGACTCAGCGTCGTCAACCCGTTGTCAAAGAAGAAGCAGCTCGACATGGGTGGAGGCCAACTCAGTCCGCATCGAGACCAGGGCGGCTGCGGCGGCCTCCATGCCCTGCTCCATTTCAGTCAGCTAGGACCTGAGAGTGATAGTCCTGCCCGCGGCTTCAACTTCGATCAGCTCCAGGCTCTAGTCATACCCGCGCACAAGATCTGCGCGAGCTTCCGCCACACGGCGATCGACCTCTTCTTGGACTCGAGCCTCGCGCACGCCAACATCATCCTCCGCCTGCGTAACCTGGAACTCCCTCGTCTCCAACCGCTTGAGGTCAAGATTGCGCTCGGCGGCCTCCAGCGTCAGCGTTTCCTCGCGCCTCCGGAGCTCCTCCTCCTCGACAGGCGTCTGTCGGATATCGGGTTCTGGAAAAACCCTTAAGGTTTGAACTCTGGGGTGCGGCGAAGATCTTTCCCCTACTGAACCACGTCCCAACGCCTCGTTGTGAATCTAACCTACACGATGAACAACACAAGGGACACGAGGTTTATACTAGTTCAGGCCACCGTTGTGGTGTAATACCCTACTCTAGTTTGTGGTGTGGTGGATTGAGTCAGGGGCTTATGATGAACAGTACAGAGGAAGAACATCCTCGCGAGGGGTGTTCTTGTGGTAGTGTGCTTGGAGAGGAATTTCTCCGTCTCTATTGGCTCTCGGTGAGATCCTGATTCCGATGCCCTTCCCACTTTGGTGGCTATCCCTATATATAGAGGCCCTGGTCCTGTCCCCAAATATTGAGCGGGAAGGGAGCCAACAACGGCCATTTTGAAGGGGAACATCTAATACAACTTATCCTGACTAAAGTTGGTCTTCGGCTGCCAAAGGCACTAGTGACGACGCGATCTTGGGCTCCACGGTGACCTCCTCCTGCCGCTCTGCTGGTCTTGGTCTCATTGTACCGAAATGGTAACCTTTGCTTGATGCCTCGGTACTCCGTGCCTGTGCTTGCCCCCTTTGCACCAAAGAGAGGACACTGGACAGGCCGGAGCCCGCCTGGCGCCCGCCTGGTCTCGATCGTCATGGCTTGCGTCACGAGCACCTTGCGAGGTACCCCTGCCTTGATCTCTCCGCCTCCTCGCGAGCCTGCCTGGTGAGGCCACTCCTGAGGAAGTCTTACATCGTCCGCCCGCGAGGCTTGGACCCTCGCGAGGGTCTTGAGCTTGTGTTGATGAAGATGGGCCATGCTGGGCCACTCCTTGAGTCACGCAGCAGGCCGTAGGCAGGCAAGTCCAGGGACCCCCATTCCTAGAATGCCGACAGTAGTCCCCGGGCCCAAGACGCGCTCGGACTTGGCTTAGCGGCGAAGCGAAAGGGGAAGTGCGGAGCACCGCGGGCCCAGCAGCCTGCGGCTTTGGTCGCCGCGTGGCGGTTGATTGGACGTGGGCGTCTCCGCTTCCCCACGCTGCCTTGGTAACTGCCTGATTTGATGACTCCCTGCATGCAAAAATGAGTCATGATTACTTGTGTCCGTGGAGGCCGACAGTTGGCCTCCTCTAGACTATAAGTACGACGAGGTGTGAGTCCCCGTACTCCATCTCTTTGCGCTCAGCCCGCTTCTTCTTCCTTGCTTCTCCTCCATCTTGTCGCCAATGGCACCGATTCGCTGGTTCTCGGCTGAGGAGAAAGGAAAGGCCCCCTGAGAGGGGCCCGACCCGCTCCCACCGAAGAAGCGGCCGGTCTCCGGCCGCCGTAACGAGGTTGCTTGCCTGGAGGCATCGAGGCCTTGGTACGAGTGGCCACCCCCTGGGTTTCCGCTACCTTTGTACGCCCAGGCCGGGGGCCCTAGAGAGGAAGACGGCGAGCGGCGTCGCCTGCGCCATCGGCGTCGTAGTCGAGTTGTGGCGGTGCACGCCATCTCCCCTGGAGTCCACACCGCGGACTCCTATTGCGAGCTCGTACTTCACGCCGCCATGCCTCCAAGCTCCTGGATACACCTTCCTCCATTTTTTTCCTTCGAGATGCCGCTGAGTGGGCCTCTTGAACTCTGGCTGCAGCACGCCGACTGTTGTACCCCCGCGACCGGAGCGGAGGTCGAGATCGTCGCTCCGGGCAAGGTTTACATGACCCGGGGCTGGGGCGAGATCGCCCGGGTCTGCCGGACGGGAGGTTCCCTCGTGATTCACCTCGAATATGACGGTGCCTCCTTGATGCTCTTCAAGGTCTTCGACGCGGAAGGACTCCGGTTGGAGTGCTGCCCCAGAGGAGGAGGCCAGGACGTTGACGTGGCAAGCGCTAGAACTACCACCTGCTTCCCCAGCAGCTCCTCCAGCTGCAGCAGCGACGCTTGGGAGTCAAGCAACTCTCCCAAGCTTCTTATGACTCCGGAGACGAGCGACGACAGCTATGAGCCCCCGAGCTCGCGCCGCGCCCAAAGCAAGGCAACTACTTCTGGCCACCAACACGGCTGATCTGGATGGGGTTGGCGCTGGCGCTTGGTGGCCCACTGTTGATGATGGCTTCGACCATGGGGGCACATATAGTTAGGTCTCCTTAGGATTTGCGTCTTTTGTTTCCTGCGAGGAATCATGGAAGTACCCCGTGGGGGCATGTAAAGCGTCTGTTGTGTCTTTTGTTGATATTATCCTTATCATGAAGTGGTGGAAGATTCTTGTCCTGTCTCGGCTCGGTTCCCCCTTTCTAACCTTGCGACGGCTTGGTGCTCTACGCTGACAGGTCTCGGTCCCCAGGCAGGTTTCAGCCGTCGCTGGTATGCCAGGTCGCGATGCCATGGTCAAGGCTAGGAGGTGAGCGGCCCGAGGTCCAGTAAGAGCCCCTGAGGCGCGATGCTCAGGAGGTCCCCTTTAGCGCTCAATTAGCCGCCGAAAGGCGAGAAAGGAAGGCAACATCGCTGTCACAGAGCTGCATTAAGTGACGGGTTTGGTGTCGCATCGATTAGCTAGTCATGGAGTGAGACTTCTCTCGAAAGCTCGGAGCCGTTCCTTCGAGGCGCCGGGCTTGTCGTCGGCGGCTGGGATGTCGCTGGCTCAGGCCCTCGTGAGCTTGTCCTCCCTTCCCTGCACTCTCCTTTGTGCTTTGCATCCTGAGGTCCCGGACCTCGAGCGAGCTCAGCTGCCGCTGGTATGCCAGGTCACGATGCCGTGGACAAGGCCAGGGGCTAAGGGCTGGAGAGCTAGTATGAGCTCCTGAGTCGCGATGCTCAGGAGCCCCCCTTTTAACGCGCGAGCGGATCACACGGGTGAGGGAGAGAGAGGGAGCTCGCGACGCCCCCCACGTTATTCCTTAGGTGGACCCTCTAAACCAATGTGAGAGAAGCAAGGGTTGCCATTAAGATTGCCGGCCAGCCATTGGTTGGTCCGAGAGTGGCGAGGGCACTGAGGGCCTGGTGAGGTGGCGCTTGCGGGGCTGCCGCAGGCCAGAGCTCGACCACTCAGAATTGTCAATGTTGCAGGGACGGACCCATGCACAAGCACCATGCCAGTGCGAGCGGCTCCAAAGGTAGGTGTCAATCGACCAGACGATAATCATAGGCAGGTCAAGTATGCAAGGCGAATCAGCTTAGATAAAAGCAGGAGAGACACATGCCACCAGGTCAGGCTCGAGCAGCTTGGGGATGATGCAGCCTGGGGGGCGCCCCAGCAAGGTAAACTAAATACATAAGCAAAAGAGATACATGCCGCAGGGACTGGCCCACGCGACCTGGGAATAATGCAGCCCTGGGGGCGCTCCCAGCTGAAATGAAACTCGAAAGGTGTCACCTGATATCATTGTAGAGCGGGTGTTGGAGTAGTTGATGATGCGCAATCAAGAAGTCGATCCTCACGAGCCATCAGAGCCCTGAGCCTCGGGAGGCTCTAGGGGTCCGGGTGGATCCTCAAGGTCCATCTCCATCTCCGCCAGGAAGGCGCGGGACCTGGCCTCTTGAGCTTCCAGAATGCTCTGCAGAAGACGCTGGTGAGTGGCAGTATGTTCGGCAGGCCGAAAGGCATGCGAACGTAGTTGTGCGGCGGACCCTCGCAGCGTACCACGCGCGAAGGCTAGAGGCGCTCCTGAGACGCGACTCGGTTGAGCCCTGGGTAGTCGATGCAGACATGCATCCCGCCATCCTCGCTTGGATGGGGGGCTACGCCGGGCAGGCGGCGATCGCCACGCATCATTCTTGATTCCTGCAGCTCCTGGGTTACCTTGGTGATGAACTCCTGAGGGTCGGCTCCCCCCTTGCCTCGTGCTTTCCTGAGGTAAACGTGTCATGAAGCACGCCTCCAAGTGGTGCCTGAGCGCCTCCCTTGTGACCTTGGAAAGGTCCGAGGCCCTCCAGGAGAGAGCCCCCGAGCCTTGCCCGAGGAGGGCGCCGGGCGTGCCTTCCTATGCGATGGAGGGAGGCGCCCCTTGCACGGGCGCAGATCCTGATGCGGCGCCTCCGGAAACGCCTGCCTCCTGAGGCCTTGAGCCGAGCGATGTCTTCTTCTTCTTAGGAACTGCCTCGGGAAGGTTCCCACTCTTGCTGTCTGGGTCCTCAACTGACGCAGCTTGGAAGGCACGCTCGAGAGAGCACACCACATCTTTCTCTTTGCAGGGGACTGTGATGACTCTGCCGCTTCCCCGACATCTTGAGGACATTGTAACCATGGTGAGTCACTGCCATGAATTTGGCCAGGGTTGGATACCCGAGGATGGCATTGTATGACAGGCGAATGTGGGCAACGTTGAAGTCGATGAGCTCAGTATTTTAGTTTTTGCACTGCCCGAAGGTTATAGGGAGGCAAACCTGCCCTATCGGAGTGGCGGAACCGTCAGTGACTCTTGAGAAAAGCTTGGTTGGATGAAGCTGATCATATGGCACTTGGAGATTGCTGAACGTCTGGACGGACAGAATGTTGAGTCCTGCACCGCCATCGATGAGGGTCCTGGTAACTTGCACATTGCTGATGACTGGGGAACAAAGCATTGGGAGGACACCGGCTGTAGCCGCACATTTGAGCTGGTCCGTTGAGGTGAACGTGATGGCGCACGTGTACCACTTGAGAGAGAGCGTGGCCTCGAGCTTGGGGAGGACTACGTTCACCCCGCGAGCAAAATGCTTGAAGATGCGCTGAGAGGCTGGGGCCTGGGCACCACCAAGGATGCAAGCGACAGCACACGGCTCCTGGAAGCCCCCAGCCCCCTCGTCCTGATGAAGGTCATCATTCCTTCTTGGCGGTGGTGCCAGAGGAGGAAGGTCTACGTTGCCTTGCGGGCGATCCTTGCGAGGCTGATCCCTCCAAGCCCCTCCCCCCTCCCGCGAGGCTGGTCCTGCTAGCGATCCTCGCGAGAGCGGCCACGCCACTCTTGCCGAGGGCCTCGGTCGTCCCATCGTCCTCCACCTCTCCCCCTCCTCAGCCGTAGCCCAGATCGTTGCGCTCGAGGCGTCGACCGATGCGTCCTTCTCGCACGGCCCTAAGCTCTTGGCATTCGTTTGTGTTGTGGGTCTGGAGGTCGTGGTACACGGAGTACCGGCTGCCCTTGAACGACTCTGGCTGGTTCCTTCCGCGCTTCGTGTCTGGCTCTGCAGCGAGCACGGCTGCTCCCTTGCGCTTCACGTCCTTGGCCTTGGCTTTCTTTTCTTCTGGGTTAGCAGCTGGGAGCTCGAGAAGGGAGAGGCCCCCTTCCTCAGCCCTTGCACACTTGGTCGCCAGGTTGAACAGCTCTAGAGATGTGCATAGATCCTCGTGGATTGCCCGCTCCTCCTTCATCTTGACAACACGGACGCCGTCATAGAATGCCGAGATGATGGCCTCCTCAGTCAGCTTCGGAATCTTGAGGCGTGCGCTATTAAAGCGCTGCATGTACTTCTGCAGGGTCTCTCCAGGCTGCTGCTTGATGCGGCGCAGGTCACTCACGACTGGGGGACGGTCGCGAGTGCCCTGGAAGTTGGCGATGAAGCGGGTGCGCATCTCGTCCCAAGAGGAGATCGTGCCTGGAGGCAGGTTCAGGAGCCAGGTGCGGGCACCATCCTTGAGTGCCATGGGAAACCAATTCGCCATGATCTTTTCGTCCCCATTGGCCGCTTCGATGCCTAGCTCGTAGAGCTGCAGGAACTCCGCGGGGTCGGCAGTGCCGTCGTAGCGAGGAGGCAGATCCGGCTTGAACTTGCCTGGCCAGGCGACACTGCGTAGCTCGGTGGTGAAGGCGCGACAGCCTGCGGTGGCCACCGGAGCCTTTTGCAGACGTGAGGCTTGCTCCTGGGGATTCCCATGCACCGCCGCCAGGGGCTGCGCGAGGTCTTGACGTGCTGGCACAGGGATGCGGTCCCGGCGTGCCGGAGCAGGGAGCACGTGAGCACCTTCTTGGGGACAAGGGATTTCTTGGCAGCTCCTTTCTTGTCGCGCGGGCGCTGGACGTGGTGGGTCTCGTCCAGGGGCTGCGCGCCTTGGAGCCAGGGCACCTTCTGGGGAAGAGGTGGCGGAGGCACCTCCTGAGCTGCGTCGCCTACGCAGGACGGAGGGCGAGGCGGCGAGAGGGACGGCACAGGAGAGCCCCCTGCGACACTGACGAGCTCAGTGATGCGAGCGAGCCACTCGTCGTAGAGGTCGTCGACGGGGTGGTAGTGCAGGAGCTCGTGTGCCAGGAGCAGTGCGGCCTGTGCGTCCATGGGAGCGCAACGAGCGTGCGACGATGAACCAGCTTGAGTCAGCGACGGAGTGGCGATGCGGCCATCTCGCCGCACCAAGGGATGCAGCGACGACGCTTGCTGCTCGTTCCCCTCCGGGCCGGTGGTGGCGTTGGCGGCAGGCGACGGAGAACGACGGGGAGGACCACCGACGGGAGCCGTCTGGGCGACGCGGGCAGTGAGAGCAGCCCGACATTTGGCACGAGCTCGGTGAGCGTCAGCCATGGATGCGATGATCGATTGAACGCGGGACAGCGGAAGAAAGATTCCTGTGCACCCCTACCTAGCGCGCGAAATGTCGAATATCGGGTTCCGGCAGAACCCTTAAGGTTGGAACTCTGCGGTGCGTGCGAAGATCTTTCCCCTGCTGAACCACGTCCCAACGCCTCGCTGTGAATCTAAGCTACACGATGAACAACGCAAGGGACACGAGGTTTATACTAGTTCGGGCCACCGTTGTGGTGTAATACCCTAGTCTAGTTTGTGGTGTGGTGGATTGCCTCAGGGGCTTATGATGAATAGTACAGAGGAAGAACAACCTCGCGAGGTGTGTTCTTGTGGTGGTGTGCTTGGAGAGGAATTGCTCCGTCTCTGTTGGCTCTCGGTGAGATCCTGATTCCAATCCCCTTCCCACTATGGTAGCTATCCCTATATATAGAGGCCTTGGTCCTCTCCCCAAATATTGAGCGGGAAGGGAGCCAACAACGGCCATTTTGAAGGGGAACATCTAGTACAACTTATCCTGACTAAAGTTGGTCTTTGGCTGGCAAAGGCACTGGCAATGACGCCGTCTTGGGCTCTATGGTGAGCTCCGTCCTGCCGCTCTGCTGGTCTTGGTCTCGTTGTACCAAAATGGTAATCTTTGCTTGATGCCTCGGTACTCCACGCCTGCGCTTGTCCCCTTTGCACCAAAGAGGGAACAAGGACATTGTACAGGCCGATGCCCGCCTGGCGTTCGCCTGGTCTCGATCGTCATGGCTTGCGTCACAAGCACCTCGTGAGGTACCCGTGCCTTGATCTCTCCGCCTCCTCGCGAGCCTGCCTGGTGAGGCTGCTCCTGAGGAAGCCTTATGTCGTCCACCCCGCGAGGTTGGACCCTCGCGAGGGTCTTGAGCTTGAGTTGATGAAGATGGGTCGTGATGGGCCACTCCTTGAGCCACACCGCAGGCTGCAGGCAGGCAAGTCTGGGGACCCCCATTCCTAGAACACCGACAGCGTCCCCTTCAGCGATGCAAGGGCGGCCTGGCACAGCTCCACTTGCTGCTCTAGGGAAGCGCTCCAGGCTTGGAGCTCCCACGCGCACTTCTCCATGATCTCGCTACGATGTTCTGCTTCTTGAGCCTCCTCCAGATCTCGGGAGTAGGCGTTTTGCGAGGCCGCGAGGGATGCTTCGGCCTTCGCGTTGTCAAGCTCACACTGGTAGCGCGCGAGGTTGACTGCCACCTTCAGCTTGCGCCGCTCCTCAATCAGCCACAGGCCCTCAGCTTCAAGACACGCGTCCACATCTGCAAGCTCTCCACCAATCTGGCCCATCGCGTCCATCCCCTTCCGGAGGAACTCTTGGCGAATGATGCTTCATTCGCGTGCAAGCTTGAGCATGTTGTCGATGTCGTCCTCCGCCGCCAGCACTAGCGGCGGGCCCTGAAGCAGTTCGCCCCCTCTCGGCAGGGGGGCTGGGGGCTGGTGTCACCATGATCGCTGGCCGAGCCCCGCAAGGGACCCGGACCGGCGCGGGCTCATCCCCCAAAGAAGAACCAAGGATTGATGCCAACCATTCACCGTCCACGATTAGAGGAGGAGCCCTGGGCAGGCTGGCCATGCTCCAAGCGGGGTCGCGAAGGAAAGGTGGCAAGGGCACTAGCTCGAGGCATCCTGTGGGAAGGCTTGTCTCTCCAACTGACCCCGCGTCGGGGGCAGCATGCAGGCTCAGGACGCTCAAGGCCAACAATGAAGACAAGACCGGAGGAGGTCGCTTCTCGGGAGACTCTATAGGCTTGGCAGAAGGGATCCTGAAGAATCACAGTAAGGAAAGGGAGCAGCGGTTGAAGGATTACAAGAATGCGGTACTTACTCATCTATGGCGAAGTACTTCCTAAGCTTCAGCGGTCGGAAGGGGCGACCACTACAACTCGAAGACTCCTTCCTCTTGTGGAGTGCGGCAAAGTCCACGCGGAACCGACCCAGGCGCTCGACGTGAGGACCAGCGGGTGGCATGGGTGAAGAAGCACCCGTGCGGCCAACCTCAGGGGCGCCAAGCTGGGAGGAGCAATCGGGCACCACCTGCCGACGACCTGCCGAGGCCTCGGGAGCTCTGGCCTCAGGAGCCGCGGGTTGTGCCCCCCCATCGACGACCGCCTCAAGACGGGCTTCATGAGCTCCGGAGGACGACGCTTTGGGAACCCTGTGCGGCGTCGGCACCACGACACCCGAGCCTCCAGCCTCAAGCGATGCTTGCCTCCCTGCGCCCACTCTTGGGGCAAGATTGGCGCTGGCGGCGAGGAAGGGAGCCACGGCGACAGGATTCTCGCGAGGCCCTACAAGGCCAGCCAGACGCAATCCCCATTCACTGAAGAGAGGCATCTGTCCCGCGAACTCAGCCCTGTTCGAGCAGAGATACAGGAGACTACCCCCATGCCGTATATCGCCCGGCGATGGGTTGCCAGCCAAGACCTCAAGCACCTTCCTCAGCATTTCTGGTGCAAGTTCCGTCTCCTGAAGCCTCATGCGGTCCCGGTCGCTGGTGAGGGCCCACGTCGGTCGGGAATGATGATGGAGAGGAGCAATGCGACACTGGAGGAACTCCTTCACCACCAGAGGTGCAGTCACACCGAGATCTCTCAACCTCCTCAGACGGTACCATACGAAGGAGAGCCGGGGGCTCACGAGCCTCTCGTGGCCCCAGCTGGGATTGGGAACAACAGACAACGACGGATGTGAGAGCAAAGGGCTGAGCACTCCAACATCCACATACAACCACCGCGTCCGGAACCCGCCTGTGGACGGCGGGAGGTCAAAATCAATCCCCAAGGCAGCCGTCTCTGCAACGGCCTGGAAGCTCACGCACCCCAAGCACTGTGAGGGGTCGGTCAGGTGCAGCGAGAAGAAGTGGCGCAACAGAGCAACAGAAGGAGCGAGGCCCACCATGGCTTCGCAAACAAAGGCGAAGACGGCAAGAAGGGTAACGGATTGGGGATCAAGATGCATCATATGGATTTGATAATGGGAAAGCACTACATTGAAGAAGGCGGAGAAAGGGGGAACCAGGCCATCCCACAGGGCGTCGATGAAGAATCGGACCTTGGTGACGGTCCTGTCAATGGAGGCGTGGGACGCGGGCCAAGCCATCGTCTTCCCGCACTCGTTGAAGCTAGAAGCGAACGCAGGGCAGACCTTGCCCAGGGCCTCCAGGTTGAGCACCAACGACCGGTCGACGGCGGGCTCGATTGTCAGGGACGAACTAGGTGGGGACAGAGGCCTCTTCCCTTTCTCCTTGCTATCTGGTGCAATGGCAAGGTAGGAGCAGAGCTCAAGTCAGATTGGGAGCGGAAGCAGAGGTTCGAGAAAGAAGGGGGAACGGGATGCATACAGGCAGCGAGGAGGAAATAACTGTGTAAAGCGCCGTGGCCGCCTAGCCAGGCGGATATTGGGGAGCATGGGGAATCGGAGACACCCATGTCCAATCAGTCGACACGTGTCGACTAGGGCAGCAGGCTGTGAGGGCCCGTGGTGCTCCGTACTTGCCCTTTGGCTTCGCCGTTAAGCCAAGTTCGAGCACGCCTTGGGCCAGGGGGCTACTGTCGGCATTCTAGGAACGGGGGTCCCCAGACTTGCCTGCCTGCGGCCTGCAGCGTGGCTCAACCAGGTGCCCAGTACGACCCGTCTTCATCAACCAACACTCAAGACCCTCGCGAGGGGCGAAGCCTCGCGAGGCGGATGACACAAGGCCTCCTCAGGGGCGGCCTCACCAGGCAGGTTCGCGAGGAGGCGGAGAGATCAAGGCAAGGGGTACCTGGCGAGGTGCTCATGACGCAAGCCATGACAATCAAGACCAGGCAGGCGCCAGCCTCCGCAGTGTCCTCGTTTCCTCTTTGGTGCAAAGGGGGCAAGCGCAGGCGCTGAGTACCGAGGCATCAAGCAAAGGTTTACATATCGGTGCAACGAGACCAAGACCAGCAGAGCGGCAGGATGGAGGTCATCATGGAGCCCAAGACGGCATCATCACTAGTGCCTTTGGCAGGCGAAGACCACCTTTAGTCAGGATAGCTTGTACTAGCTGCCCCTTTCAAAATGGCCGTTGTTGGATCCCTTCCTGCTCAATATTTGGGAAGAGGACCAGGGCCTCTATATATAGGGCTGGCCACCATAGTAGAAGGCATCTCATCCAGAGCCAAGGGAGACAGATCGATTCCTCCTAAAACACACCACCACAAGAACACCTCTCCTCACGAGAATGTTCTTCCTCTCTACTGCTCATCATCAGCCCAAGAGGCAATACACCACATCACACATTGGATTAGGGTATTACACCACAACGGTGGCCCGAACCAGTATAAACCTCGTGTCTCTTGTGTTGTTCATCGATCTAGCTTAGGGATCACGGCGAGGCTGAGGGCGTGTATTGGTAGGGAGAAGATCTTCGTGCGCATCCTAGAGTTCGAACCTTAAGGGTTTTGCCGGAACCCGATTTCTGACACAAAGGACAACCACCATCACTTTGCATGTGGGCCGAACATATGTTAAATACCCAAAATGCACAACTTTGATGTGGCACATGCCTCAAAAACTGTAAAGTCCCCACACATAGCGAGGTTCATGAAGCATACTACATACATTGGTCCCCTTCCCCCTCTTCGACGCATACTATATGCTCCTATTGTAATACAACCAAAAAGGAATCCTCCTTGATGGTGAAATTAATTAACCTCTCCCAATGTAGGTCAAAGTGATGCATGCATCGATGATGACCTCGCGGGCCCACAGATGGAAGCGTCGCACGTGAATGTCCTAGGATAACCACCGCCTACATGCATGTGGCCCAAAGAGTTGTTGTTTGATGTTTGAATAGACAATGCACAACTTTGATGTGGCACGTGGCTCGGAAATCAAAAAGTCACGACTGAGGTGTGTTCACGGGCGCGTACGTAGTATATATACTAGTCCCCTCCCACCTCTTTGACCCGTACTATATACTCCCACCATAACACAAACAAAAAGGATTCTATCTTGCTGGTCAAATTAACCTCTCTGTCGGCTGTTGGTCGACGTGATGGACGATGACCTCGTGGGCCCATAGAAAGCGTCACACGCGTGTGAGTGTCATGTGGGACAACCACCAATTGCATGTGGCCAAAACATGTATGTATGAAAGGGTTGTGTAATGTTTTAAATAACGAATTCACGACTCTGATGTGGCACCTGCCTCACAAAACGGCCAACCCACACGGTGGCTCACGACTCGTAGTGTACTGCCAGCCCCCCTAGACACACACACACACACACACACACCGCACATCCACCGCAACTACGATGCATGTTAAATTTTCCCACGGTGAACATATGTTGCCAAAGGTAGGATGATTAAATTTAGAAAAATAGAGATCATTAAGATGTTTTAGTACATTGATTGATTTTCTAGGGGTATAATGTGCAAAAATCATATTTGAGCTCCATGCACCCGTGACAGTGCACCTTAATGGATTGGAAAAACCCATGTGTCTCACTGGGTGCATGTTTACTCCCCATGCAAGAAATTTTAAACATTGAGAATCTTGATTTTTAAAATCTTGTACATCAAAAACTTATTTGAAATTCATGAAACTTACGTGTTGTCATATGGAGACCAATACACAATGGTCCTACTTCTTCATCTTGCGTTGGTTTTTCCCTTGAAGAGGAAAGGGTGATGCAGTGCAGTAGAGATAAGTATTTCCCTCAGTTAAAAACAAAGGTATCAATCCAGTAGGAGAAACGCGCAAGTCCCCAATAGATGGACCTACACAAACAATCAAACACTTGTACCCAATGCGATAAAGGGGTTGCAAATCCCTTCAACGTCACTTGAAAAGGTGAGATCTGATAGAGATAGATAAAACTAAATAAAAGACAACTAAATATTTTTGGGTTTGTTTGGTTTATAGATCTAAAAATAAAAGATTGCAAAATAGTAGATTGAAAACAAGTATGATGGAAAATAGACCCAGGGGCCATAGGTTTCACTAGAGGCTTCTCTCTTCAAGGCAAATAATACGGTGGGTGAACAAATTACTGTCGAATAATAGGTAGAAAAGCGCTAAGTTATGATGATATCCAAGGCAATGATTATGCATATATGCAGCACGTCCGTGTCAAGTAGACCGACTCCTGCTTGCATCTACTACTATTACTCCACATATTGACAGCTATCCAGCATGCATCTATAGTATTAAGTTCATAAAGAACAGAGTAATGCCTTAAGTAAGATGACATGATGTAGAGGAATAAACTCAAGCAATATGATGTAAACCCCATATTTTTATCCTCGATGGCAACAATTCAATACGTGTCTCACAACCCCTCCTTTATCACTGGGTGAAATCACGCAAGATTGAACCCAAAGCTAAGCACCTCTCCCATTGCAAGAAATACCAATCGAGTTGGCCAAACCAAACCGATAATTCGAATAGAAATACAAAGATACCAAATCATGCATATAAGAATTCAGAGAAGATTCAAATAATATTCATAGATAAGCTGATCACCACAAGGCAGGGGCGCACCCCCCTAGGGCGTGCCCTCCACCCTTGCCGCCGCCTCGTGGTTCTTCTGGCTTGGACTTCAAGTCCTTTGGGTGTCTTCGGGTCCAAGAAAAATCATCGTGAAAGTTTTACTCCGTTTGGACTCCGTTTGATATTCCTTTTCTGCGAAGCTCAAAAACAAGGAAAAAACAGAAACTGGCACTGGGCTCTAGGTTAATAATTTAGTCCCAAAATTAATATAAAATAGCATAATAATGCATAATAAACATCAAGAACAAATAATATAATAGCATGGAACAATAAAAAAATTATAGATACGTTGGAGATGTATCAAGCATCCCGAAGATTAATTCCTGCTCGTCCTTGAGTAGGTAAATGATAAAAACATAATTTTTGATGTGGAATGCTACCTAACATATTTATCCATGTAATTTTATTCATTGTGGCATGAATATTTAGATTGATAAGATTCAAAACAAAAGTTTAATATTGACATAAAAACAATCATACTTCAAGCATACTAATAAAGCAATCATGTCTTCTCAAAATAATATGACCAAAGAAAGTTATCCCTACAAAATCATATAGTCTGGCTATGCTCCATCTTCATCACACAAAATTTTAAATCACGCACAACCCCGATGACAAGCTAAGCAATTGTTTCATACTTTTGATGTTCTCAAACTCTTTCAACTTTCATCCAATACATGAGTGTGAGCCATTGATATAGCACTATAGGTGGAATAGAATATGGTGGTTGTGGAGAATACAAAAATGAGATAGTCTCACTTCAACTAGGCATATCAACGGGCGATGGAGATGCCCATCAATAGTTATCATTGTGAGTGAGTAGGGATTGCCATGCAACGGAGGCACTAGAGCTATAAGTTTATGAAAGCTCAAAAAGAAACTAAGTGGGTGTGCATTCAACTCGCTTTCTCATGAAGACCTAGGGCAATTTGAGGAAGCCCATCATTGGAATATACAAGCCAAGTTCTTATAATGAAAAATTCCCACTAGTATATGAAAGTGACAACATAGGAGACTCTGTATTAGGAAGATCATGGTGCTACTTTGAAGCACAAGTGTGGAAAAAGGATAGTAACATTGCCCCTTCTCTCTTTTCTCTCATTTTATTTTGGGCTCTTTGGCCTTTTTTTCTTTTCTCTTTTTTTTAAATTTTTTTTTGTCGGGAGTCTCATCCCGACTTGCGGGGGAATCATAGCCTCCATCATCCTTTCCTCGCATGGGACAATGCTCTAATAATGATGATCATCGCAATTTTATCTACTTACAACTCAAGAATTACAACTCAATACTTAGAACAAAATATGACTCTATATGAATGCCTCCGGCGGTGTACCGGGATGTGCAGTGACTCAAGAGTGACATGTATGACAAATATGATAGGTGGCCTTGCCACAGATATGATGTCAACTACATGATCATGCAAATCAATTTGACAATGATGGAGCGTGTCATAATAAGACGGAACGGTGGAAGTTGCATGAAAATATATCTCGGAATGGCTATGAAAATGCCATAATAGGTAGGTATGGTGGCTGTTTTGAGGAAGGTATATGGTGGGTGTAGTGCACCGACGAAAGTTGCGCGGTACTAGAAAGGCTAGCAATGGTGGAAGGGTGAGAGTGCGTATAATCCATGGACTCAACATTAGTCATAAAGAACTCACATACTTTTTGCAAAAGTCTATTAGCTACCGAAACAAAGTATTAGACGCATGCTCCTAGGGTGATAGATTGGTAGGAAAAGACCATCGCTCGTCCCCGACCACCACTCATAAGGAAGACAATCAATAAATAAATCATGCTCCGACTTCATCAATAACGGTTCACCATACGTAACTGCTATGGGAATCACAAACTTTAAAACAAGTATTTCTAACAATCCACAATTACTCACTAGCATGACTCTAATATCACCATCTTTATATCTCAAAATAATCATAAGGAATCAAACTTCACATAGTACTCAATGCACTTTATATGAACGTTTTTATTAAATCTCCCCTGAATGCCCATCATATTAGGACTAAATTCATAACCAATGCAAATTACCATGCTGTTTAGAGAGAATTTCAAAATAATATAAGTGAAGCAAGGGAGTCCAACAATTTCTATAAAATAAGGCCACCGCCATGCTCTAAAAAGATATAAGTGAAGTACTAGAGCAAAACTGCCTAGCTCAAAAGATATAAGTGAAGGACATAGAGTATTCTAATAAATCATGATTCATGCGTGTCCCTCTCAAAAGGTGTATACAACAAGGATGATTATGGCAAACTAAAAAACAAATACTCATATCATACAAGATGCTCCAAGCAAAACACATATCATGTGGTGAATAAAAATATAGCCTCAAGTAAATTTACCGATAGACAAAGACGAAAGAGGGGATGCCTTCCGAGGCATCCCCAAGCTTAGGCTCTTGCCACTCCTTATTCCATAGTCCATCAAATCTTTACCCAAAACTTGAAAACTTCACAACACAAAACTCAACAGAAAACTCATGAGATCCGTTAGTATAAGAAAAGAAAATCACCACTTTTGGTACTGTTGCGAACTCATTATTTATTTATACTTGTGTAATATCTATTGTATTCAAACTTCTCCATGGTTCATACCCCCCGATACAACCCATAGGTTCATCAAAATAAGCAAACAACACATAGAAAACAGAATCTGTCAAAAACAGAACAATCGGTAGCAATCTGTAAACTTTGAAAACTTCTATAACTCCAAAAATTCTGAACAATTAGGAAAATGTAGGCAATTTGTATATCAAGCTTATTCAGAATAATCAGTATTTTATCTCGCTTCTGTGATTTTTAAAAATTCTGCGACTAGGTGCAAAAGTTTCTGTTTTTCAGCAAGATCAAATCAACTATCACCGTAAGCTATCCCAAAGGTCTTACTTGGCACAAAAAATAATTGAAACACCAAAACACAATTACAACAGAGGTAATAATGTGTATTTTATTCAAGAACAGTAGAAAAACAAAAAACACAAATATAAAATTGGGTTGCCTCCCAACAAGCGCTATTGTTTAACGACCCTAGCTAGGCATAAAAACATATATCTAGGTATTGTCATCTTTGGTATAAGTATTCTCATAGGATTTGCAAAGACAACTTGAAACACATTATCCATAGAAATTTTGGCATCATTAAGCTGCCCCTCTACATACCCCTTTTGATTCCCGGCTACAATCCAAGAATATTGTTGATTAACATCATTGAAAACTTGTTGGATCATATCTCAGACGGGGACTTTCTTTTTATGATTCTCATCAAAAAATTGATTATTTACAAATAAATGTCTTAAAGCATAGTCAATATTGTAGAGAATCTCATCTACTACCAGTTTTTCATGATTCATACCATAATGATCAAAAAATTATCTAGCTTCCTGTATTATGTAATCAAACTCATTCTTAAGAACTTGGGTAGCTATCTTTTTAGCCCTAGGATCTTTTGTCATGGGTAGCACATAAAACAATCTTTGCAAAGTAGGACGAGTACGGATGAATCTATGTTCAAATTACAGAACTAATGCTGAAATAGCTTCCGTATAAGTTCTAGTCCTTTTAAGTACGGGATCATCATCAAGAGGCAAGTTTCCTACACAATTGAAAAATTCTTGTGTATGTTCTTTTCCCATAAAATTCCCTTGTCCCAAAACATAGGTTTTAACATCAAGATTTCCTGACCGTCCAATTTTAGGATTCAGGCCATCATCAGTTTCTGCCATGCCAAAATCACTCATGATGATGAGTTCAAACAAACAAAGGATCGGGCGGAAGAAGGGCGAATAAAAAGGCAAATATTTTTGTATTTTTATGAAAATCGTTTTAGAGGTGGGGGAGAGGAAAATGAGAGGCAAATGGAAAATAACTTAATGCAAGAGATGAGAGTTTATGATGGGTACTTGGTAGGCTTGACGTAGATCTCCCCAGGAACGGCGCCAGAAATTCTTCCTGCTACTTCTTGAGCTTGCGTCGGTTTTTCCCTTGAAGAGGAAATGGTGATGCAACATAGTAGACATAAGTATTTCCCTCAGTTAAGCACCAAGGTATCAATCCAGTAGGAGAAATGATCAAGCCCCCAATATATGCACCTACGCAAACAATCAAACACTTGCACCCAACGCGATAAAGGGGTTGTCAATCCCTTCACGGTCACTTGCAATGGTGAGATCTGATAGAGATAGATAAAACTAAATAAAAGATAACTAAATATTTTTTGGTTTATAGATCTGAAAATAAAAGATTGCAAAATAGTAGACCAGAAACAAGTATGATGGAAAATTGACCCGTGGGCCATAGTTTCACTAGAGGCTTCTCTCTTGAAGGCAAATAATATGGTGAGTGAACAAATTACTGTTGAGAAATTGATAGAAAAGCGCAAAGTTATGACGATATACAAGGAAATGATTATGCATATAGACATCACATCTGTGTCAAGTAGACCCACTCCTGCCTGCATCTACTACTATTACTCCACACATCGACTGCTATCTAGCATGCATGAGTATTAAGTTCATAAAGAACGGAGTAACGCCTTAAGTAAGATGACATGATGTAGAGGAATAAACTCAAGCAATATGATGTAAATCCCATCTTTTTATCCTTGATGGCAACAATTCAATACGTGTCTCGCTACCCCTACTTTGTCACTTGGTGAAATCATGCAGGATTGAACCCAAAGCTAAGCACCTCTCCCATTGCTAGAAATATCAATCTAGTTGGCCAAACCAAATCGATAATTTGAAGAGAAATACAAAGATATCAAATCATACATATAAGATTTTAGAGAAGATTCAAATTATATTGATAGATAAGCTGATCATAAATCCACAATTCATCGAATCTCGACAAACACACCGCAAAAGAAGATTACATCAGATAGATCTCCAAGAACATCAAGGAGAACATGGTATTGAGAATCAAAGAGAGAGAAGAAGCCATCTAGCTACTAGCTATGGACCCGTAGGTTTGAGATAAACTACTCATGCTTCATCAGAAGGGCAATAGGGTTGATGTAGATGCCCTCCATGATCGAATCCCCCTCCGGTAGATCATCGGAAAAGGCCCCAAGATGGGATCTCATGGGAACAGAAGGTTGCGGCGGCGGAAAATTATTTTCGTGGATGCTTCTAAGGGTTTTGGATTATATGTGAATATATAGGATGAAGAAGTAGGTCAGGGGATCCCTGAGGGGGCCACAAGGCAGGGGGAGCCCCCCCTCAATGGCGCGCCCTCGATCATTGTCGCCGCCTCATGGCTCCTCTGACTTGGACTCCAAGTCTTGTGGATGTCTTCGGGTCCATGAAAAATCATTGCAAAATTTTTATTCCGTTTGGACTCCATTTGATGTTTCTTTTCTGCAAAGCTCAAAAACAAGGAAAAAACAGAAACTGGCACTAGGCTCTATATTATCAAGTTAGTCCCAAAAATAATATAAAGTAGCATAATAATGCTTATAAAACATCCAAAACAGATAATATAATAGCATGGAACAATAAAAAATTATAGATAGGGTGGAGACGTATCAAGTGGCATTGTACTTTTTTTGTCAAATTTGAGAGAAGTTTTGATGCAATCTTTATCTTCTTACAAATGGGAGATTATTAATAATTGGGAACCAATATCGCAAACGGGTTATTTATTCGAACGGTGGGCGTTAGACCAACAATGGATACATGACATGCTTTGCTTAAGCAATAAAGCGGCAGCATTAATCATCAAAATAGAAAAAATAATATACGTGCCGCCACGCGACCCGTGTGCCATGCAAGAAGGCGTGAGTTGACGGGATGCATGCAAGCAGTCCGCCGTGCAGGCAGACCGGGAGGCGTGCGTGCATGTGTGTGAATTGACGGGAGGCATGTTCGCCATGCAGTGTCATCGAGAGGCGTGCGAGTAGCTGTGTGAAATGAAGGTAGGCATGCCAGCAATTCGGTGCGCAGGCTCACTGGGAGGCGAGCCAGCGGTTTGACCGCCGCCCACCTCTCTCCCACTACTTCATATTAATGGCGTGCCCGAGCGGCCGCACCCCCCCTCCTCGCTGCACACACAATCCTCTCTCTCTCTCCGCCTGCATCCGCAACGCCGCTCTTAGTCCTCAAAGCCGTTAATGTATGAGGATGCCGTCGAAGCGCCCCACCGGAGGGAGTGCCGGCGTCAAGGCTGTCGAAGCACCGGAGCATGTCATGAGGATGGAGACTGAGGTTTCTGTCACCGCCGACGAGGTATCGCCACAACCTGACGTTTTCGATTGCATGGTGCTTCCACAGCCGGAGCCGGAGGTCCACATCAAGTATGGTGACGACTCGAGCGACGACTCCGACGACAATGGAGAACCGGTTAGTCATCTATACCCATCTTTGTGTCAAATACATCCTAGGGTTTCTCTGGTTACTCCTGCGTCCTACCTCCCCATTTTTGGAATAGAAATCATATGGTTATGTTCTCCCAATCCATGAAATCTAAGTATGTTTCGCTAGATCCGTGTAGTGTATTGATTGTTTTTATGGTACAAGTGATAAGTGATTAGTTGTGTCATCTATGCAAATGATTTCTACTAATAATCTGGCTAGGTTTAGTGTTCATGCTAATAATTCCTAGCCAGGTCTTGACAATTGATTTTGAAAGACCTACATATATGTTTGTGCCATAATTTTCTTCAAGATTGGTCTGTACATAGACGATTGTGCTTAAAAATCAAACCATAATATCGGGATATATCTAAAATAATAGGCATAAATTCCTAATCCTACTTTACGACATGTAAACATTTATTTGATTGCAAATTTTGGCAACTGCCAAATGTTCGCTAGAGATTAGTTAGTTTTTGAAATTTGACGCCACATTTTTTTACTATATGTATAGGTGGTATCTGACGATGTCGACAGTGAGGATGAAGATGGCCAGAGGAGGTAAAAGAAGCAAATCCTTAGGGAGCTTTATGCGGGAATGCCTAACATGCGTATTAGGACCTAGAACAAGGGCTATCAATGCCATTTTGCAACCAAAAGCTTGATCACGCATATCAAAGTGTTATGTCGCATGCAAGAGAACGAGTCGTTGGCTCCTCCAAGCAGAAGTAATCTCACTGGGTGGCGGACGCCGCTTACGCCGAGTACCTGGAGAGGCTTCAGGATCATGCCGGCAAATGAGATGAGATGTGGGATTAAACTATGTATGGCTATGTAGTGTCTTAATTATAAATGTGCTTGAGTATGCTTAATGACGGTTGAACTATGTAATTATGGTTGAAATATGCTTGTATACGCTTATTATCTATGTCTCAGTATGTTTAATCTATGTTTACTTATGTCTAAATGTGAGATATGGATGCAATCAGTTTGGTTGATGGAATCTACCTCCATCCTGGTTTATTGGTCCCCTTTGTAGTTCGTGTTAAATTTTAACCAAAGATTTAGCTGACAAAATGTTAGTGTAGGTCAGCAAAAATTATATCATTGGATGCGTATTTGAACATAGTGTTCAATGATATAATTTTTTTGTGACATGCATAAACATTTGTTAATTAAATCTTTGGTCAAAATTTGGCATAAATTACAAAGGGGACCAATAAACGAGGACGGAGGTAGTTTGTCAATCACACATGGTTCCCAAAATTGGAACCATGTGCAATGACTATCATTTTCCCTGTTACGTCAATCACACATGGTTGGCTCTAGCAAACCGTTGCTTCCTAAAATCTTTGTGGGACAGAAAACCCTCACCACCCAATTCAAAAAAGAAAAAAGAAAACCCTCACGATCCCCACATCAAAAGAAAACCCTCACCCCGCCTGCCACCCCCTCCGGTCCCTATTCACACCTGCACAAAATCCATTGCGACTTTGCATGGCGCCGCCTATTGCCGTGGGAACCACTTAGCTCGACGCCTGTCGCCACCACCAGGCTGCTGGGAAACCCCAACGCATTTTGCTACTTCCGCTTGTCGCCGCCTATCACCATCGACTTTAGCTGCTCGCGGTCGACCCAGCCCCGCCTGATTGGACAATCCGTGGTATTGAGGTTTTTTTCTCATGGACAACAAGGTAACTAATTTACTGAGATATTATCTCATCTCTTATCCCAGTTAGTCTGCCTCCTTTACTCACCCGGTCGAACTCGTTGTGAATTCATTTTTATTTGAGCTGATTTGAGGGTTTTCTTTCACTCATAGAGTCTATAGTGCAAAGACACATCAGGACTTTGCGGCCTCGGCCAGACATCGATGGATTTCCATCTCACCGTACCAAATGACCTCAGGATGCGCACGGTATGTTCAATCTCACCCTAGATCGGTTGGCATGGCCTACTTTCTTGAACATATACTATATATTTCTACATCTAGATAAAAGGTGCCACATGCAGCATATACGGCAAAGGGGATTTTCCCTCTTCTTTCTGTATTAGGCAAATTGATGATGTATTGTTCTTTCGATTACTCTCATATATCCATGACATCATGATTACCCTATCTATTTAATTATAGTTTTTGTCCTTTGATTTCAACTGTTGTACTATTCTTTCAATTTCGCCAATATTTGTATTTTACCATATTCTTTAACAATCCTAACATTTTCTGCAGCACATCCCTTGCTATACAACAACATATGTAGTGCACAGTCTTTCCCTTTACATAAATCAAGACTGCAGGGACGTCATACTAAACACAAACCATGGATTTACAATCGTTGCTACTGTAAGACTTGATGAACATGGTGACTCATATTTTGGCAGGTGGCACCCTGGCTCGGAGAAACCGGAATGCCGAGTATTCTAGCCCAGAGATTGAGGTGAAGTCTTCTGGAATATGGCACTGCTTAGCATAGAACAAACCGGCTCTCTATTACATCACGAATACGAATACAAGGTCTCCGATATTACAATGAATAAAATCGGCACGGCGACGCTACGCCAACTACAGTTGCTCTATGCAAGCAGCATAACAACTCGAGGTAGCGGAACAACTACTGGCGGCGGAATAGCGAACGACGATGATGGACTCCAATCTGCAGGGACTCTGGCTGGAACGTTTATCCTAGCTCGCGGACACAGGAACCACACCAAACAAGCAAGCAATCTAGGCATGACCTGCAAACTGGCATGACACACCAGGTCAGTACATTGAATGTACTTGCAAGCTCACAATAACCAAAAGCAGTAAAGACAAACAACAGCATGGCATTAACAAGTTAAAGCAATCATGAGCATGATACTAACAGAACAACATGGCATGCACCAACTGAACATGATACGGCTAGAACAACATTAGCATGACATGAGCATATGAACATAATGATACTACATGCAACATGTTAACATTTTCATGCACCAACTTACTCTTGCTCGGCGGTTACCTCGTAATCATCTCATGCATCAACTTACCAACATTGGTATCCATGATACCACCTTGATCATCTCGCTATCACATAAAGATCAACCAACTTCGGTATCCATAATACCTCCATGATCATCTCTCGATCACAACCAACCTCTTTAACAACATCAAACTAGGGTTGTTATTAATCAAGTTATTGTTATAGTTGGCTGATATGTCTTTGTCGTATCTACTTTTCCAAACACTTTTGCCCTTGTTTTGGACTCTAACTTGCATGATTTGGATGAAACTAACCCGGACTGACACTATTTTCAGCAGAACTGCCATGGTGTTATTTTTGTGCAGAAATAAAAGTTCTCGGAATGTCCTGGAAATCCATGGAGCAACTTTTAATAATTAATAAACAATATTGGCGAAATAAATAGCATCAGGGGGGTCACACCCTGTCCACGAGGGTAGGGGGCGTGCCCCCTCCCCCTGGGCGCCCCCCTGCCTCGTGGGCCCCCTGAACGTCCACCGACCTCAACTCCAACTCCATATATTCTCTTTCACGGAGAAAAAAATCAGAGAGAAAGAATCATCGTGTTTTATGATACGGAGCCACCGCTAAGCCCTAATCTCTCTTGGGAGGGCTGATCTGGAGTCTGTTCGGGGCTCCGGAGAGGGGGATTCATCGCTGATGTCATCATCAACAATCCTCCATCACCAATTTCATGATGCTCACCGCCGTCCGTGAGTAATTCCATCATAGGCTTGCTGGACGGTGATGGGTTGGATGAGATTTACCATGTAATCAAGTTTGTTTTGTGAGGGTTTGATCCCTAGTATCCACTATGTTCTGAGATTGATGTTTCTATGACTTTGCTATGCTTAATGCTTGTCACTATGGTCCAAGTGCCATGATTTCAGAACTGAACCTATTATGTTTTCATGAATATATGTGAGTTCTTGATCCTATCTTGCAATTCTATAGTCACCTATTATGTGTTATGATCAGACAACCCCGAAGTGACAATAATCGGGATACTTCTCGGTGATGACCGTAGTTTGAGGAGTTCATGTATTCACCATGTGTTAATGCTTTGGTCCGGTACTCTATTAAAAGGAGGCCTTAATATCCCTTAGTTTCCACTAGGACCCCGCTGCCACGGGAGGGTAGGACAAAAGATGTCCTACAAGTTCTTTTCCATAAACACGTATGACTATATTCGGAATACATGCCTACATTACATTGATGAACTGGAGCTAGTTCTGTGTCACCCTATGTTATAACTATTACATGAGGAATCGCATCCGACATAATTATCTATCACTGATCAAATGCCTATGAGCTTTTCACATATTGTGCTTTGCTTATTTATTCTACCGTTGCTACTGTTACAACTACTACAAAACTGCTACTATTACCTTTGCCACTGTTACCATTACTATCATACTACTTTCCTACTAAATACTTTGTTGTAGATACTAAGTTATCCAGGTGTGGTTGAATTGACAACTCAACTGCTAATACTTGCGAATATTCTTTGGCTCCCCTTGTGTCAAATCAATAAATTTGGGTTGAATACTCTACCCTCGAAAACTGTTGCGATCCCCTATACTTGTGGGTCATCAAGACTATTTTCTGGCGCCATTGCCGGGGAGCATAGCTCTATTCTTTGAGTCACTTGGGATTTATATCTGCTGGTCACTATGAAGAACTTGAAAGACAAAAGAACTAAGATTTATCCCTCAACTACGAGGGGAGGTAAGGAACTGCCATCTAGCTCTGCACTAGATTCTCCTTCTGTTATGAGTAAGCTTGCAACACCTAAACCTGCTACTGCTATGAATTCTGATATGTCACATATTGTTGATGAGGCCACTTCTACTATGCATGATACTTATGATGAAACTACTTCTGTGCTTGATACTACTGTGCCATTAGGTGAATTTCTTGATGAACAACTTGCTAGGGCTAGAGAGAATGAAATTATTGATAATGAAATTATTGAAGATAGAGATGAGGAAGGTTCTCCCCCTAAGTATCAACTTCATGTTGTTCCTGAGGGTTATGTTATGCGTGAAGAAACTGCTAGAGATATTCTTGCTTGCAATGATAGATCTGATCTTAAGAAGTTACTAGTTAAACTTAAACAGAAATCTCTAAATGCTAGAATGAAATATGACCCTGCTTTTGCTACTTCACCTATCTTTGTTACTGATAAGGATTATGAATGCTCTGTCGATCCTAAGATAATTACTTTGGTTGAATCTGAAACTCTTGTGGCACATCTTACTAAGTTTAATGATATAGCCACCTTGTTCACTAATGATGACAAATCCCCCTACTATTATATCCTTAATATATTTCCATTCTCATTAAAGGGTGATGCTAAAACTTGGTTTAATTCTCTTGATCCTGGTTGTGTGCGTAGTCCCCAGGATATGATTTATTACTTCTCTGCTAAATATTTCCCTGCTCATAAGAAACAAGCTGCCTTTAGGGAAATATATAATTTTGTGCAAACTAAAGAAGAGAGTCTCCCACAAGCTTGGGGGAGGCTTCTCCGATTAGTTAATGCTTCACCTGATCATCATCTTAAGAAAAATGAAATACTTGATATTCTTTATAATGGACTAACCGATGCTTCCAAGGACCACTTGGATAGTTGTGCTGGTTGTGTTTTCAGGGAAAGAACAGTCGACCAAGCTGACTTGTTATTGAATAATATGTTGACTAATGAAAATAATTGGACTCTTCTCGAGCCAATTCCTGAGCCAACTGAGCCAACTCCTGAGCCTATTCCTAAACCAACTCCAAAAAAGAGGGGTGTTTTATTACTCAGTCCTGAAGATATGCAAGAGGCAAAGAAATCTATGAAAGAAAAATGTATTAAAGTTGAAGATGTTAAGAATTTACCTCCCGTCGAAGAAATACATGGTCATAATCTACCACCTATTGAAGAAACACATTGTCTTGATAACCCGACACATGTAGTAAAGGTAAACTCTCTCTATAGATATGATAAGGTTGAAATCTCGTCTACTAAGTTTGCTAGTCAATGTTTAGATGAATTAGATGACTTTATGGCTAGACAAGAAAGTTCTAATGCTTATGTTGGTATAGAATTAAAGAGTAATGCTTACATGATTGGATGCTTGAGTGATTATATGGCTAGAGTTAAAGGTGAACTTAAACTCATTAGTAAATATGCTTCTATGGTTACCACTCAAGCAGAATGAGTACTTAAAGCTCAAAGTGATTTCCTCGATGAATTAAATAATAAACATGATTTTGATGTTAGAGTGGCTACTAGAACTGGTAAAATGACTCAGGAACCTTTGTATCCTGAAGGCCACCCTAAGAGAATTGAGCAAGATTCTCAGAGAAATAATTTAGATGCACCTAGTCCTTCTAAAAAGAAGAAAAAGAAAAATCATAGGACCTTGCATGCTTCTAGTGAACCTGTTATAGACACACCTGAGAATCCAAATGACATTTCTATTTCTGATGCTGAAACACAATCTGGTGATGAACATGAACCAAGTGATAATGTTAATGATAATGTTCATGTTGATGCTCAACCTAGCAATAATAATGATGTAGAGATTGAACCTGGTGTTGATCTTGATAACCCACAATCAAACAATCAACGTTATGATAAGAGGGATTTTGTTGCTAGGAAGCACGGTAAAGAATGAGAACCATGGGTTCAGAAACCCATGCCTTTTCCTCCTAAGCCATCCAAGAAAAAGGATGATGAGGATTTTGAGCGCTTTGCTGAAATGATTAGACCTATCTTCTTACGTATGCGCTTGACTTATATGCTTAAAGTAAATCCTTATGCCAAATATATGAAAGATATCATTACGAATAAAAGAAAGATACCAGAAGCTGAAATTTCCACCATGCTTGCTAATTACACTTTTAAGGGTGGAATACCTAAGAAACTAGGAGATCCAGGAGTACTAACTATACCATGCTCCATTAAAAAAAACTATGTTAAAACTGCTTTATGTGATCTTGGAGCCGGTGTTAGTGTTATACCTCTCTCCTTATATCGTAGACTTGAATTGAATAAGTTGACACCTACTGAAATATCTTTGCAAATGGCTGACAAATCAACTGCTATACCTGTCGGTATTTGTGAGGACATGCCTGTTGTGGTTGCAAATGTCACTATCTTAACGGACTTTGTTATTCTTGATATTCCCGAGGATGATAGTATGTCGATTATCCTTGGTAGACCCTTTTTGAATACTGCAGGGGCTGTTATAGATTGCAACAAAGGTAATGTCACTTTTCACGTTAATGGTAATGAGCATACAATACACTTTCCGAGGAAACAACCTCAAGTTCATAGCATCAATTCTATTGGAAAAGTTCCAACTATCATTATTAGAAGTTTTGAATTTCCTCTTACTACTGTCAAGAAAAATATATGATATTCTTATTATTGGGGATGTTCATATCCCCGTTGAGGTAACCTAGTGTTATTCGAAATTTCTCCGGTTCCATGTTATTCAGAATGAGTTTGTTAACAAAACTTGATCAACCTTGTTAGTGGATTCCTTTTGATGATTATGAGATGGATGAAACTAGAAGGCACAACCTTTTGTACCCTCCTCTTACTTTCTATTATTTAGATTAAATAAAGTAACAATAGTATTATCTGTCTATTTTTTGAATTATCCATGCAATAATAATATCCCGAAAATAAAAGTTCTCCAAATGCCATGCCAATTTAGAATGATTTTTTATGGAATATTTGAGGATTTTAGGCACGGAAAACACAGCAGGGGGCAAGCACCTGGCCACGAGGGTCCAGGGCGCGCCCACCCTTACTGGGCGCGCCCCCTGCCTCGTGGGCCCATGGTGGACCCTCTCCACTTATTCCTGCACCCACACACTCCATCTTCCTCCCAAAAAAATCCTCATCTAGCTCAAGCATGAGTTCTAGCTCGTTTTATTGCGATTTTCGATCTCCTTGTTCAAAGCTCCATTCACAAAACTGCTTTGGGAGATTGTTCCTTGGTATGTGACTCCTCCAATGTTCCAATTAGTTCTTGTTCTAGTGCTTTATTCATTACAAATTTTTGCTGCCTAGGTGACCCTGTTCTTGAGCTTGCATGTCAAATTTATGAGGTCCCAAGTTATTCTAATGCATTATATAGGCTCTAGGCACTTGAGGGAGTAGTTGTTATCAGTTTTGTTGAGTTTGATTCACTTTTATTTTGAGTTACTAAAAATTTCAGAAAATTTCAGAAAAAGATGAAGAGATTTTTTTGAGGGGCTCTTCTAGCCAAAGCTCTAAGGATAAACAATCTAAGGAGAAAGAAAAGGCTAAGTATAATCTTCCTTGCGTAGCGGAACTACGGACGTGTGAGTTGTCTTGTGATGATTTCTTGAGAGCAGCCAGAATTTATGAAGACTTCTATTCTTTGGTTGATAATGCGGCCCTCACCGACTTCCTCCATGACCAGGCTGAACAGTACCTCTTACTCACCAATACTTTCATTCAAAACTTTAACTATTATCCTAAGAATTCACCTCCTTCAGTAGCTTTTCATTTATATGATGAGGCTAAGGAGATGTCATTATGTAACTTTTGCGCGGTTTGTAGAATACCCTTTGAGGGCGGCTTAGAGGAACCACATCATAAATATGTGGATGGTTTTATTGATACTATCAATGTAGGGGAATCGAGGAAGGCTTCCAATGCAAGAATAACAAGCATACATTTTCCCGTTTTATGCTACTTTTCCATATTTGCTAGTCGATGCTTAATTGGTCGTGGAAAATGTGGAAACCTCAATGTTCCTGATATTATTATTCTGTTCTATGCCTTATTTTGTGATAACACTTTTAGTATGGGTGCCTTTATTGCTAAACGATTAAGTATGAACCGTACAGAGGGCCCCATTTTCAGAGGTATCTATGTTGAACACCTTGCTAAACATTTCGAGATACCTATTAGGCATTATGAGAAAGAGGAAAAATTGCTACCCCCTACTTTTCAAAATTATAAGAGCATGGTAGCACATGATTTTATTGTTAACAATGATGATAAGATGCTTCTGTATAACCTGAGATTTAATAAGAAACACAATGAGACTATTATCTTGCCTGCGCCTTCTTTGTTTGATTTAATTGCAGGCTATTACCTCATTTTGCCAGAGGCTATTTACGTGCACCAAGGCCAGACATCAGCTCCAGAGCCTAAGCCGGAACCACCACTGGACCCTTATTGTCCATCATCGTATCAGTGGGATCCGGAGGAGATCGCCATCCAATGGCAGTATGATGACACGCCTCAGTACACCGGGGAGAGTAGCCGTTGTCCTTGGGAATAAACCAACTTAGGCCAAAAGCCTAAGCTTGGGGGAGTACGTATTTCTCACCGACATTACATTCATGTTCAGACACACTCATTCTAGTTGTCGGTGCTCATACTCTTTCATTGTATTATCCATGCTAGTTTAATTTACTTTTCTAGCTTTCTTCTTGTGTGTTTGATAAACCTTAGAAAAAAACAAAAAAAATAGTTAGTTTAATTTCCATACTTGTACTAACAATTAAAAGAAAACCCAAAAAGATTACTAGTTCTTCTTTTACTTGTTGGGAGCTTTCCCGTGTAAATAGTTTTATTTCTTTTTCTTTCCTTTGGGGGTCGAGAGGAGAAGACCATAATGAAAATGTTTAGTGGCTCTCATATGCATTATTGTTGATTTAACCAAGAGCCCATATTACCCTGTCTTATCCCTTGAATTGAATGCTTGCAGATTCCAGCTTAGTCCAATGCACGTGCACTATTATTATTATACACATCGTTCGGTCATGCAAGTGAAAAGCAATAATGATGATATATGATGGAATGATTGAGATGAGAGAAGCTGGCTTGAACTAGACCTCTCTTGTTTTTGTAGATATGATGAGTTCATCGTTCCTGATTCAGCCTATTATGAATAAACATGTTTGCAATGACAATTAGAGATTATAGTTACTTATGCCATGCTTAATTAGCTAGGAGCTTATAATGGTTTACCTTGTGTGCCAACATGCTATGAAAATGGTTGTGATATGGTATGATAGGGTGGTATCCTCCTTTAAATGAATTGAGTGACTCGACTTGGCACATGTTCACGCATGTAGTTGAAACAAAATCAACATAGCCTTCGTGAAATTTATGTTCATGGTGGATTATATCCTACTCATGCTTGCACTCAGTGTTGATTAATTTTAATGCATGTTCATGACTGTTGTCGCTCTCTCAGTTGGTCGCTTCCCAGTCTTTTGCTAGCCTTCACCTGTACTAAGCGGGAATACTATTTGTGCTTCCAAACTCCATAAACCCCAAAGTTATTCCATATGAGTCCGCCATACCTTCCTATATGCGGTATTTACCTACCGTTCCAAGTAAATTTGTATGTGCCAAACTCCAAACCTTCAAATGAAATTCTGTTTTGTATGCTCGAGCAGCTCATGTATCAACTAGGGATGTCTATATCTTCCATGCTAGGTGGGTTATTCTCAAGAGGAGTGGACTCCGCTCCTCATTCACAGAAAATGGCTGGTAACCGGGATGCCTAGTACCATGATCAAAAAGATCAAAGCAAATCAAAATAATTAAACAAAACTCCCCCAGGATTGTTGCTAGTATTGGAGGCACCCGTTGTTTCGGGCAAGCCATGGATTGATGCTTGTTGGTGGTGGGGGAGTATAAACTTTACCATTCTGTTTGGGAATCACCTATAATGTGCGTAGCATGGAAGATATCGAGATCTCATTGTTGTTATGTTGACAGTGAAAGTATACCGCTCAAAATGTTATTTATCTCTCTATTTCAAAATCGAGCTCTGGCACCTCTACAAATCCCTACTTCCCTCTGCGAAGGGCCTATCTATTTACTTTTATGTTGAGTCATCACCCTCTTATTAAAAGCACCCACTGGAGAGCACACTGTCATTTGCATGCATTGCTATTACTTTATATTGGGTATGACTTGATTGGATCCCTTTTACGATGAATTACAATGTTTAGTCAGTCCTTGATCTTTAATGGTGCTCTGCATTTATTTTTTGCGGTCTTAGAAAGGGCTAACGAGATACCATCCTGTTATATCATATTATGATTGTTTTGAGAAAGTGTTGTCATCCGAGGTTTATTATTATTGCTCGCTAGTTGATTATGCCATTGATATGAGTAAACATGAGACCTAAGTGTTATTGTGAATATGGTTAGTTTATAATCTTTGCTGAAAACTTGAATGATGGCTTTACATATTTACAACAACAAGAACAAACAGAGTTTGTAAAAGTTTTTCTTTATCACTTTCAGTTTGTCAACTGAATTTCTTGAGGACAAGCAACGGTTTAAGCTTGGGGGAGTTGATACGTCTCCGTCGTATCTACTTTTCCAAACACTTTTGCCCTTGTTTTGGACTCTAACTTGCATGATTTGGATGAAACTAACCCGGAATGACGTTGTTTTCAGCAGAACAGCCATGGTGTTATTTTTGTGCAAAAATAAAAGTTCTAGGAATGTCCTGGAAATCCACGGAGCAACTTCTCAGAATTAATAAAAAAAATTGCCGAAAGAAATAGTGCCAGGGGGCCCACACCCTGTCCACGAGGGTGGGGGGCGCGCCCTCTCCCCCTGGGCGCGCCCCCTGCCTCGGGAGCCCCCTGAACATCCACCGACCTCAACTCCAATTCCATATATTCTCTTTGATAGAGAAAAAAATCAGAGAGAAAGAATCATCGCGTTTTATGATATGGAGCCGCCGCCAAGCCCAAATCTCTCTTGAGAGGGCTGATCTAGAGTCCGTTCGGGGTTCCGGAGAGGGGGATTCGTCGCCGTCGTCATCATCAACCATTCTCCATCACCAATTTCATGATGCTCACCTCCGTGCGTGAGAAATTCCATAATATGCTTGCTAGACGGTGATGGGTTGGATGAGATTTACCATGTAATCAAGTTAGTTTTGTTAGGGTTTGATCTCTAGTATCCACTATGTTCTGAGATTGATGTTGCTATGACTATGCTATGCTTAATGCTTGTCACTAGGGCTCGAGTGCCATGATTTCAGATCTGAACCTATTATGTTTTCATGAATATATGTGAGTTCTTGATCCTACCTTGCAAGTCTATAGTCACCTATTATGTGTTATGATCCGACAACCCCGAAGTGACAATAATTGGGATACTTCTCGGTGATGACCTTAGTTTGAGGAGTTCATGTATTCACTATGTGTTAATGCTTTGGTCTAGTACTCTATTAAAAGGAGGCCTTAATATCCCTTAGTTTCCACTAGGACCGCGCTGCCACGGGAGGGTAGGACAAAAGATGTCATGCAAGTTCTTTTCCATAAGCATGTATGACTATATTCGGAATACATGCCTACATTACATTGATGAACAAGAGCTAGTTCTATGGCACCTGATACGTCCATTTTGCATCAGGCTTTTATTTTGATATTTATCGCATTATGGGCTGTTATTTCACGTTATGTCACAATACTTATGGCTATTCTGTCTTATTTTACAAGGTTTACATGAAGAGGGAGAATGCCGGCAGCTGAAATTCTGGGCTTGAAAAGGAGCAAATATTGAAGGGCTATTCTGTGCAACTCCAAAAGTCCTGAAACTCCACGGAATACTTTAAAATAAATAAAGAAAAATCATTGCCAAAGATGAAGGCCAGGGGGCCCACACCCTGCTCACGAGGGTGGGGGGTGCGCCCCTACCTCCTGGGCGCGCCCCCTACCTCGTGGGCCCCCTGGTGGCTCTCCGACGTCCATCTTCTCCTATATGAAGTCTTCCGATGAAAAAATATAGCAAGCAACCTTTCGGGACGAGACTCCGCCGCCACGAGGCGGAACCTTGGCAGAACCAATCTAGGGCTCCGCAGAGCTGTTCTGCCTGGGACACTTCCCTCTGGGAGGGGGAAATCATCGCCATCATTATCACCAGTGCTCCTCTCATCAGGAGAGGGCAATCTCCATCAACATCTTCACCAGCACCATCTCATCTCCAAACCCTAGTTCATCTCTTGTATCCAATTCTTGTCTCCAAGTCCGGGATTGGTGCTAGTAGGTTGCTAGTAGTGTTGATTACTCCTTGTAGTTGATGCTAGTTGGTTTACTTGGTGGAAGATCATATGTTCAGATCCTTTATGCATATTATTACCCCTCTGGTTATGAACATGAATATGCTTTGTGAGTAGTCATGTTTGTTCCTGAGGACACGGGAGAAGTCTTGCTATTAGTAGTCATGTGAATTTGGTATTCGTTCGATATTTTGATGAGATATATGTTGTCTAACCTCTAGTGGTGTTATGTGAACATCGACTACATAACACTTCACCATTATTTGGGCCTAGAGGAAGGCATTGGGAAGTAATAAGTAGATGATGGGTTGCTAGAGTGACAGAAGCTTGAACCCTAGTTTATGCGTTGCTTCGTAAGGGGCTGATTTGGATCCATATGTTTCATGCTATCGTTAGGTTTACCTTAATACTTTTGTTGTAGTTGCGGATGCTTGCAATAGAGGTTAATCATAAGTGGGATGTTTGTTCAAGTAAGAACAGCACCCAAGCACCGGTCCACCCACATATCAAATTATCAAAGTACCGAACGCGAATCATATGAGCGTGATGAAAACTAGCTTGACGATATTCCCATGTGTCCTCGGGAGCGCTTTTCTTATTATAAGAGTTTGTTCTGGCTTGTCCTTTGTTACAAAAAGGATTGGGCTACCTTGCTGCACCTTATTTACTTTTGTTACTTGTTGCTCGTTACAATTTATCTTATAACAAAACTATCTGTTACCACTTATTTCAGTACTTGCAGAGAATACCTTGCTGAAAACCGCTTATCATTTCCTTCTGCTCCTCGTTGGGTTCGACACTCTTACTTATCTAAAGGACTATGATAGATCCCCTACACTTGTGGGTCATCAAGACTCTTTTCTGGCGCCGTTTCCGGGGAGTGTAGCGCCTTTGGTAGGTGGAATTTGGTAAGGAAAAATTTATATAGTGTGCTGAAATTTTCTGTCACTTGTTACTATGGAAAGTAATTCTATGAGGGGCTTGTTCGGGGTATCTTCACCCCTTCCAGTAGAGCAAAGAGTTGCCCCTCAACCTAGTGAACATATTGAAAATGAAACTCCTTTTGAATTTCCTTCGGGTATCATGGAAAAACTGCTGGCTAATACTTTTATAGGAGATGGAACAAAGCATCCTGACGAGCATCTTCGCTATGTGGATGATATTTGTGGACTATTTAAGCTTGCAGGTATACCCGATGATGTTGTTAAGAAGAAGGCTTTTCCTTTATCTTTGAAGGAAGACGCATTGACATGGTATAGGCTATGTGATACGAGATCATGGAACTATAAAAGAGTGAAATTGGAATTTCATCAAAAGTATTACCCTATGCATCTTGTTCATCGTGATCGCAATTATATATATAATTTTTGGCCCCGCGAAGGAGAAAGCATCGCTCAAGCTTGGGGGATGCTTAAATCAATGTTATATTCATGCCCCAATCATGACCTCTCAAGGGAAACAATTCTTCAGAATTTTTATGCTCGGCTTTCTGATAATAATCGCACCATGCTCGATACTTCTTGTGCTGGCTCTTTGATGATGAAGACTATTGAATTCAGATGGAATTTATTGGATAGAATTAAATGCAACTCTGAAGATTGGGACCTCGACGAAGGTAAGGAGTTAGGTATGACACCTAAGTTTGATTGTGTTAAATCTTTTATGGATACCGATATTTTCCATAAGTTTAGCACTAAATATGGACTTGACTCTGAGATAGTAGCTTCTTTCTGTGAATCTTTTGCTACTTATGTTGATCTCCCTAAGGAGAAATGGTTTAAATATCATCCTCCCATAGAAGTAAAAGTAGCTGCACCTATTAAAGTTGAAGAAAAGACTATCACTTATAATGATCCTATTGTTCCCACCTCTTATGTTGAGAAACCACCTTTCCCTGTTAGAGTAAAGGATCATGCTAAAGCTTCAACTGTTGTTTGTAAAAGCAATATCAGAACTTATGTACCTCCTGAGCAAGTTAAAGTAGAACCCAATATTGCAATTGTTAAAGATCTCTTGTCTGATAATATTGATGGGCATGTTATTTAGTTCGAAGGTGAAACTACTATAATTGCTAAACCCTGTGCTAAAGATAAACATAGACCTGTGGTAGGCGTGCCTGTTATTTCTGTTAAAATAGGAGATCATTGTTACCATGGCTTATGTGATATGGGTGCGAGTGCTAGTGTTATACCACATACTTTATACAAAGAAATTAAGAATGAAATTGCACCTGCTGAATTAGAAGGTATTGATGTCACAATTAAACTTGCCAATAGAGATACTATTTCACCAATTGGGATTGTTAGAGATGTTGAAGTCTTGTGTGGGAAAACTAAATGTCCTACTGATTTTCTTGTTCTTACTTCTCCGCAAGATAACTTTTGTCCCATTATATTTGGTAGACCCTTCTTGAATACTGTTAATGCTACGATAGACTGCAAAAAGAATGTTGTTACTATTGGCTTGGATGATATGGTTCATGAGTTTAATTTCTCTAAATTTAGTAATCAACATTGTGAGGAAGAATTGCCTAGTAAGGATGAAATTATTGGTCTTTCTTCTATTGTCGTACCTCCCAGTGATCCTTTGGAACATTATTTGCTAGACCATGAAAATGATATGTTTATGAATGAAAGAAGGGAAATAGATGAAGTATTCTTTAAACAGGAACCTATTCTGAAACACAATTTGCCTGTTGAAATCCTAGGGGATCCTCCTCCACCCAAGGGTGATCCCGTGTTTGAGCTTAAACCATTGCCTGATAATCTTAAGTATGCTTATCTTGATGAAAAGAAAATAAATCCTGTTATTATTAGTGCTAACCTTTCAGAGCATGAAGAAGAAAGATTATTGAAAACTCTGAAGAAGCACCGTGCCGCTATTGGATATACTCTTGATGATCTTAAGGGCATTAGTCCCACTCTATGTCAGCATAAAATAAATTTGGAAGCGGATGCCAAACCAGTTTGTGATCCTCAACGGTGTTTGAATCCTAAAATGAAAGAAGTGGCAAGAAAGGAAATACTCAAGCTTCTGGAGGCAGGTATAATTTATCCCGTTGCTAATAATCAGTGGGTAAGTCATGTCCATTGTGTCCCTAAGAAGGGAGGTATTACTGTTGTCCCTAATGATAAAGATGAATTAATTCCTCAAAGAATTATCACAGGTTATAGGATGGTAATTGATTTCCGCAAATTAAATAAAGCTACTAAGAAAGATCATTATCCCTTACCTTTTATTGACCAAATGCTAGAAAGATTATGCAAACATACACATTATTGCTTTCTAGATGGTTATTCTGGTTTCTCTCAAATACCTGTGTCGGCTAAAGATCAATCAAAGACTACTTTTACATGCCCTTTTGGTACTTTTGCTTATAGACGTATGCCTTTTGGTTTATGTAATGCACCTGCTACCTTTCAAAGATGCATGATGGCTATATTCTCTGACTTTTGTGAAAAGATTTGTGAGGTTTTCATGGATGATTTTTCCGTCTATGGTTCCTCTTTTGATGATTGCTTGAGCAATCTTGATCGAGTTTGGCAGAGATGTGAAGAAACTAATCTTGTCTTGAATTGGGAAAAGTGCCACTTTATGGTTAATGAAGCTATTGTTTTGGGACACAAAGTCTCTGAAAGAGGTATTGAAGTTGATAAAGCCAAGGTTGATGCTATTGAAAAGATGCCATGTCCCAAGGATCAAAGGTATAAGAAGTTTCCTTGGTCACGCCGGGTTTTATAGGAGGTTCATTAAGGACTTCTCAAAAATTTCTCATCGTCTGACTAATTTGTTACAAAAAGATGTACCATTTGTCTTTGATGATGATTGTGTAGAAGCATTTGAAATACTTAAGAAAGCATTAGTCTCTGCACCTATTGTTCAGCCACCTGATTGGAATTTACCCTTTGAAATTATGTGTGATGCTAGTGATTATGCTGTAGGTGCTGTTCTAGGGCAAAGAGTTGATAAGAAATTAAATGTTATCCATTATGCTAGTAAGACTCTAGACAATGCTCAAAGAAAGTATGCTACTACCGAAAAGAAATTTTTAGCAGTGGTGTTTGCTTGTGATAAATTCAGACCCTATATTGTTGATTCTAAAGTAACTATTCACACGGATCATGCTGTTATTAAATATCTTATGGAAAAGAAAGATGCTAAACCTAGACTTATTAGATGGGTTCTCTTGCTGCAAGAATTTGATTTGCATATTGTTGATAGAAAAGGAGTTGAGAACCCCGTTGCAGACAACTTATCTAGGTTAGAGAATGTTCTTGATGACCCATTACCTATTGATGATAGTTTTCCCGATGAACAATTAAATGTCGTAAGCACTTCTTGTAGCACTCCATGGTATGCTGATTATGCTAATTATATTGTTGCTAAATTTATACCACCTAGCTTCACATACCAACAAAAGAAAAAGTTCTTTTATGATTTGTGACATTACTTTTGGGATGACCCACATCTTTATAAAGAAGGAGTAGATGGTGTTATTAGACGTTGTGTGCCTGAGCATGAACAGGAACAGATCCTACGCAAGTGTCACTCCGAAGCTTATGGAGGACACCACGCTGGAGATAGAACTGCACATAAGGTATTGCAATCTGGTTTTTATTGGCCTACTCTCTTCAAGGATGCCCGTAAGTTTGTTTTATCTTGTGATGAATGTCAAAGAATTGGTAATATTATTAGATGTCAAGAAATGCCTATGAATTATTCACTTGTTATTGAACCATTTGATGCTTGGGGCTTTGATTATATGGGACCTTTTCCTGCCTCTAATGGATACACACATATTTTAGTTGATGTTGATTACGTTACTAAGTGGGTAGAAGCTATTCCAACTAGTAGTGCTGATCATAACACTTCTATTAAAATGCTTAAGGAAGTTATTTTTCCGAGGTTTGGAGTCCCTAG
This sequence comes from Triticum dicoccoides, assembly GCF_002162155.2. Classification (NCBI taxonomy): domain Eukaryota; kingdom Viridiplantae; phylum Streptophyta; class Magnoliopsida; order Poales; family Poaceae; genus Triticum; species Triticum dicoccoides. The sequence goes on along the minus strand of NC_041387.1, from coordinate 455,231,401 downwards.
ATATTTAATGACTGATGGTGGTTCACATTTTATTCATGGTGCTTTCCGTAAAATGCTTGCTAAATATGACGTTAATCATAGAATTGCATATCCTTATCACCCACAGTCTAGTGGTCAAGTAGAATTGAGCAATAGAGAGCTCAAATTAATTTTGCAAAAGACTGTTAATAGGTCTAGAAATAATTGGTCCAAGAAACTTGATGATGCATTATGGTCCTATAGAACTGCATATAAGAATCCTATGGGTATGTCTCCGTATAAGATGGTTTATGGAAAAGCATGTCACTTACCTCTCGAACTAGAACATAAGGCATATTGGGCTATTAAAGAGCTCAACTATGATTTCAAACTTGCCGGTGAGAAGAGGTTATTTGATATTAGATCACTTGATGAATGGAGAACCCAAGCCTATGAAAATGCTAAGTTGTTTAAAGAAAAAGTTAAAAGATGGCATGATAAAAGGATATAAAAGCGTGAGTTTAATGCAGGTGATTATGTATTGCTATACAACTCCCGTTTAAGATTTTTTGCAGGAAAACTTCTCTCTAAATGGGAAGGTCCCTACGTTATCGAGGAGGTCTATCGTTCCGGTGCCATAAAAATCAACAACTTCGCAGGCACAAATCCGAAGGTGGTAAACGGTCAAAGGATCAAACACTATATCTCAGGTAATCCTATAAATGTTGAAACTAATAGTATTGAAACCGTAACCCAGAGGAATACATAAGGGACACTTTCTAGAACGTCCCAGACTCCGAAAAGGAATAGGTATGTGTTACGGTAAGTAAACCGACTCCAAAACAAATTCTAAGGCAATATTTCTCCGTTTTGGAATATTTAGAAAACTAAAAACATAAGTAGCAGTCTGGGGAGGACACGAGGCCTCCACGAGGGTGGAGGGCACGCCCCCTCCCCCTGGGCGCGCCCCCTACCTCGTGAGCACCTCGTGTGCCCTTCGGACTCCGTTTTCTTGCACGATACATATTTTGGTCTGTAAAAATTCATTATATATTCTCCCGAAGGTTTTGATGACCGTATCACGCAAATATCCTATGTTTTCGTTTCGAGCTATTTCCATTGCAGATTTGAGGATTCCGGAGACTCGATCATCCTTCTATGAGGGTGAGCCTATGCCATGGAAGGTGGACGACAAGCTTGCATCGTCAACAACACCTCCACCGCCAACAACAAAGAAGGAGAGATAATCACATGGGTATGGGCACTTCCCTCGGCAACTGCCAAGCTTGGGGGAGGTGCCCCGGTATCATATCACCATCACAACTCATATCTTTACTGTTTTTCTTAGTTCGATCCTAGTAGTAGTATCTTGATATAGTAGAATAAAGTCATGGCATGATTTAGTTTTGTAGTTTTTCTTTATGATCCCTCTATGCAATCGAGTCCGTGAGCTATATTTAATAAATATTAGTGTTGAGTCAAGGGCTTGATTACTTTGCCATGATCTTGAGTGAATAAAAGAAGAGAATAAAAAGAAACAAAGAGCTCATGTTGATCTTATTGAAAGTAATGACTTCACACAGAAAGAGTATGATGATTAAAAGTTGTTGGGAGTTGGCAAATATAGCTTTGGTCATCATTGCAATTAATAGGAAGTAATAAGGAGAGAGAGGTTTCACATATAGATATATTATCATTGACATCTTTTATGATTGGGAACACTCATTAAAATATGACATGCTAACAAGTTCATGTTGGACAAGGAAGACAACATAATGAGTTATGTGTTCTTATATCTGAGATAAACTATGTTGTCATGGTTCCTCTAACATGTTGAGTTTGCCTTTCCCCCTCATGCTAGCCAAATTCTCAGCACCAAGTAGAGATACTACTTGTGCTTCCAAATATCATTAAACCAGTTTAGCCATGAGAGTCCACCATATCTACCTATGGATTGAGTAAGATCCTTCAAGTAAGTTGTCATCGGTGCAAGCAATAAAAATTGCTCTCTGAATATGCATGACTTATTAGTGCAGAGAAATAAGCTTTGTACGAACTTGTTGTGGATGCAATAAAAGCGACGGACTGCATAATAAAGGTTCACATACAAGGGGCAATATAAAGTGACGTTCCTTTGCATTAAGATTTTGTGCATCCAACCATAAAAAGCGCATGGCAACCTCTGCTTCCCTCTGCGAAGGGCCTATCTTTTATTATTATCCTCTACTTTATGCAAGAGTCACGGTGATCTTCACCTTTCCTTTTTCATTTTATCCTTTGGCAAGCACAGCATGTTGGAAAGAACATGATATATATATCTAATTGGATGTAGGGGAGTATGAATTATTATTGTTGACATTACCCTTGAGGTAAAAGGTTGTGGGGCAAAACTATAAGCCCCTATCTTTCTCTGTGTCCGGTTAAAACTCCGTAACCACAAGTATTGCGTGAGTGTTAGAAATTATGAAGGACTAAGTGATAGTTGAGTATGTGGACTTGCTTTTAAGCTCTGACATAGACTCTTTCCGATCTTATGATAAATTGCAATTGCTTCAATGACTGAGGGTATAATTTGTTGGTTCTCAATAAGGTTTCTGATTCATACTTTGGCTTTGTCAAAAGATCATCACTTTAACATAAGTAATCATATGACAAAATTTATATATGTGGCTGTTATGAGAATAATCATGATGCCTTCATGTCTGTATTTTAACTTTTATCGACGCCTCTACCTCTAAACATGAGGACATATTTATTGTTATCGGCTTTTCGCTTGAGGACAAGCGAGGTCTAAGCTTGGGGGAGTTGATACATCCATTTTGCATCATGCTTTTATGTTGATATTTATCGCATTATGGGTTGTTATTTCACGTTATGTCACAATACTTATGGCTATTCTCTCTTATTTTACAAGGTTTACATGAAGAGGGAGAATGCCGGCAGCTGGAATTCTGGGCTGGAAAAGGAGAAATATCGAAGGGCTATGCGCAACTCCAAAAGTCCTGAAACTCCACGGAATACCTTAAAATAAATAAAGAAAAATCGTCGCCAAATATGAAGGCCAGGGGGCCCACACCTTGCTCACGAGGGTGGGGGGGGCGCCCCTCCCCCTGGGCGCGCCCCCTACCTCGTGGGCCCCCTGGTCGCTCTCCGACGTCCATCTTCTCCTATATGAAGTCTTTCGATGAAAAAAATAGCAAGCAACCTTTCGGGACGAGACTCCGCCACCACGAGGCAGAACCTTGGCGGAACCAATCTAGGGCTCTGGCAGACCTCTTCTGCCAGGGACACTTCCCTCCGGGGGGAAATCATCGCCAGCATCATCACCAACGCTCCTCTCATCGGGAGAGGGCAATCTCCATCAACATCTTCACCAGCACCATCTCATATCCAAACCCTAGTTCATATCTAGTAACCAATTCTTGTCTCCAAGTCCGGGATTGGTGCTAGTAGGTTGCTAGTAGTGTTGATTACTCCTTGTAGTTGATGCTAGTTGGTTTACTTGGTGGAAGATCATATGTTCAGATCCTTTATGCATATTATTACCCCTTTGATTATGAACATGAATATGCTTTGTGAGTAGTTATGTTTGTTCATGAGGACATGGGAGAAGTCTTGCTATTAGTAGTCATGTGAATTTGGTATTCGTTCGATATTTTGATGAGATGTATGTTGTCCAACCTCTAGTGGTGTTATGTGAATGTCGACTACATAACACTTCACCATTATTTGGGCCTAGAGGAAGGCATTGGGAAGTAATATGTAGATGATGGGTTGCTAGAGTGACAGAAGCTTGAACCCTAGTTTATGCGTTGCTTCGTAAGGGGCTGATTTGGATCCATATGTTTCATGCTATCGTTAGGTTTACCTTAATACTTTTGTTGTAGTTGCGGATGCTTGCAATAGAGGTTAATCATAAGTGGGATGTTTTTTCAAGTAAGAACAGCACCCAAGCACCAGTCCACCCACATATCAAATTATCAAAGTACCGAACGCGAATCATATGAGCGTGATGAAAACTAGCTTGACGATATTCCCATGTGTCCTCGGGAGCGCTTTTCTTATTATAAGAGTTTGTTCCGGCTTGTCCTTTGCTACAAAAAGGATTGGGCTACCTTGCTGCACCTTATTTACTTTTGTTACTTGTTGCTAGTTACAATTTATCTTATCACAAAACTATCTGTTACCACTTATTTCAGTACTTGCAGAGAATACCTTGCTGAAAACCGCTTATCATTTCCTTCTGCTCCTCATTGGGTTCGACACTCTTACTTATCGAAAGGACTAAGATAGATCCCCTACACTTGTGGGTCATCATCACCCTATGTTATAACTATTACACGAGGAATCGCATCCGACATAATTATCCATCACTGATCCAATGCCTACGAGCTTTTCACATATTGTGCTTTGCTTATTTATTTTACCGTTGCTACTGTTACAACTACTACAAAACTGCTACTATTACCTTTGCCACTATTACCATTACTATCATACTACTTTGCTACTAAATACTTTGCTGTAGATACTAAGTTTTCTAGGTGTGGTTGAACTGACAAGTCAACTGCTAATACTTGAGAATATTCTTTGGCTCCCCTTGTGTCGAATCAATAAATTTGGGTTGAATACTCTACCCTCAAAAACTGTTGCGATCCCCTATTCTTGTGGGTCATCATTGGCTCATAGTGTGACCGACTACGAACTAGGCCCATATCCGTGGGCGCGGCTATCGATAGATTTAAACACACACACTCTGCAGGGGTTAGTACACTATACCCACACCACGGAACCCATGGCATTGCACTCCCATTCGGGTGGACCAACGGTGTTTCGAAAAAACCGATCTATTGCCATCATACTCTCCCGACCACTCCGACCAACTCCCCTTTGGGTTAAGTCCTGGGTGGCCCCGATGTTATGACATCAAACGGCCACGATCGTGGCAAAACATAAATGGTCCCAAACGGGAAGAAGGATCCTTACAACAAGAATGGGCACACAAGGTTTATGTCGCCACCTGATCAGGGTAGCGCACGCCCATAACCTTAGCTCGTTGGAGGCACCGGCTAGAGCCATGACAATAGACCGCATTAGGGCCTTCCCATAAAGGCAAATGTGGCTGCACTAGTCGGCTCAATTTGGTGGCACCATAACTCAGCCAACAGTTGTTCTAGTTCATTATTATCCGGTTAAACTTGAATGCAATAAGCTGAGTCATATTCAAATAATATGATGGAACAACAATACATGAGCATGATATCAACATAAGCATGGAGGTGCAGCACAATCATCGAGCATAACAACAATGAAGCATATATCCAAATGAGCATGGCACACTGACGTGCATGATCATAACACTACACATGATCATGGCATGACCACTAGCATCATAAAGAAATACCATGCAAGAATATGACAATAATACTACCAAGCAAACATGTAACCAACTAGACGCAACGTAACATGCATAGCAATGGTACTGGATAACAGACCATAAGCATGTAGTAGAACGAACATCACTACTACCAGCATGTACTACTACAACCAAGCATGACATATGAACATGATACTAGCAAGTAGTACAAGATAACAAGATGCACCGGAACATTGCATGAATGTGAACATGAAACCACGAGCATAATCGAAACAACGACAGTAGTAGCAAACAAGCAGGCAGATAACAGGCAAAACTTTTATTAGATATTCAGGTAGAAACCATGGCTAATACATGGCTATCATTCAAGTGGCTGTGATGGCTTGCCTGGGGGTGACGGAGACTCCGGGAAGAAGTGCGGTGAAGCCGCGGAACGAAATGCCGGACAGTTCTCTCTCGAAGGGGCTGATTAGAAGCAAGGGCAAAGTGGTCATTTTTGTTGTGGGACCACCTACTGAAAATGTCACTAACGAAAAGAGCTCGACGATATGAAGACATGGGCATTGGTTTCACCTCGATCGGAGTTACGATCGTGAAGTTACGAGGGGATGAAGGAGAGGGACCTATTTGTGAATAATCTTATCACCAACGGGTCCCTCAGAGGAAAAACAGACCGCGTCTTTTAGTGAAATACGCTTCCTGAACTGGAAAGCATAGTTCCAACCAAAGAAGAACGAGAATACGCTTTTGGTAACAGGAAACGTACTTATAGGAAGGCGCTTTCACTTATCCACGTCAACTGGGCCGGCGGGGCCACTAACGGGCAGGGCCTACTCCTATCTCTTACCTCCCTCGTCGGTTTCTTTCTACCTCACTTTCGGTGTCAATGGCAGATCTCGGGTAGGGTGGCCCAAGCTATGCATCTGAAGATCAATGGTAACAATGGAGAAGGGACACAGTATTTACCCCGGTTCGGGCCCTCTTAATGGAGGTAAAACCCTACTCCTGCTTGATTATATTTGAGGGGATAGGGGTTACAAGAGTTGATCTACCTCGAGATTGATTTGGCTAACCCTACTCCTGGCAATGTTGTCTTCCTGCCTCCGATCTAACCCTCTGGGTTATATAGACATCGGAGGGGCTTAGGGTTGTACAAAGTCGGTTTTACAAAGTCAGTTATATAGACACCTATTCTTGCCATCCACGCATGTGAGAGTCCCCGCTGGACACGAGAGATGATCCTCTGTCTTGTATCTTGACGGCCCATCAGTCCGGCTGTCACACCCTGATTTTCATGGCACAACACTTAAGATGATAAATAATGATAAAATGTGGTTTGACAAAAACTTTTGAGTGTTTTGGACTCTGCACTGATTGGACTTTGTCTGTTGTTTGCAAGTGCTCTAAAAATCAAATAAATCCTCCAACTCCTATACTTCATCTCCTTGATCCAAAACTTCTGCCCAATGATCATGCCATGTGTATAGTACAGTATAGAATTTTCTTATAAAAATAATTTGGCCAAAAATTATTTTTCTAAATTTAGTTTTCCAAAACCCCCTGGACTGAGGTTGCACTGCAAGTACTTGATTTGGGGTATTAAAAATCTTTCAAAGAATACTTTTGACTCCTATTAGGTATAGGGCTCCTATAAACCACAAAAATATAATTTTAAAAGTTATTTTGCTATTTTATTTAAAGGATTTTTCTTTAGGCCAGAAATGGTCTTTAATAGGTTAAAATTATTTTTATGCTTTAAAAATATTTGTGAAAATTTAGGGAAACTTAGTAGACATATATTGTCTATATATAAGAGTTTCAGCACATGGTCATGTTCAAAATATTGGACAAAACCTCCCAAAACCATTTCTGTCAATTTCAAGGATTTGAAATATTTCTACAGGAAATATTTTCATAAAAATCCAAGAAAATTCCATCATGTCACAAATACCCTATTTGGTGATCTTGCAAAGTCGCATGTCTTGGGGAACAATATAACATGACCAAATCCCCTCAAAACCATTTCTGTCCATTTTGAAGTTTGAACACCTTTACATTGCCAAACATTTCCAAATGTTGTCAAACCTTGTGAACATGCTCAAATGTTCTAATTATTCATCTAGACCAAGTGGCACAAGTTGGAGAACAAGTTAACTTGATCAAAGTGCGCCAAAACCCTTCCTGTCCAGAACCAAATTTGAACAACTCTACATTACCAACTTTCTCTCCTTGAATCCAACTTTTGTGAGCATGATCACATGACCAAATGAGGCCAACAAACCAAGTGGTGCATCAAGGAGAACAGATTTGCATGACTAAATCTTGGAAAGCCCATTTCTGCTGATTTCTAGGGTTTACAAAAGTTGCATTGGCAACTTTGCCCAAATGAGCTCAAAATGGGTGGAAGGCCCTAATTATGTGTGCCATTTCACCCTGTGAAGCCTCATGACAAATGGAAGTCATCTTCTTGCCCAAACCAACATCAAACACCTTCTGGCAGAATCTCAAAATTCATGCTTTAACCCCTTCCACTAATCTCCAAGAGTTCTCCTTTTTACCACAGCCCCTCCTAGTCCCCCTCTACCTCTGGTGTGCTTCCCTGCGCGAGAGGCAATGATGAAGGGGGACATGGATCCACTTTTTTTCTCTGGACAGCAACATTTTCACTCTTTCTCCACCCTTTCTCTCTTCTACTGGCTCCCCAGGGCATCCTATGTCATTGCCACATTGTTTACTCCCCCCTGCAGCTTACAGACACAAGTGCCCGAGCCCATTCCGCAAAAAGGCATGCCATGCCGGCCAAAGACGCGCTCTGGAGCACGTCAGCGTGCTCCCGACCGTTGACGCAGCGTCCCCCGACCACCTCGAGCCTCCCCCTCACGCCAGTCGAGGTCCTTGACGTCCGCAACACGACAGCCATGCGGGCCCCCGTCTCTCCCCTCCTCTATCTCACCCGGCCGCGCGTGCCCGACGCCGCCCGGCTCGGCCAATGCATGGCCTCGCACGCGCGAGCGCCAGAGCCCTGCCCTTCCTCTCCTCTCTCTCCCCCATGACCTAGACGACTCCCACGTATGCCTTAGACACGCTCACCCCCCCTCAAACGGTCACCAGTGCCGTTGCAGCGGAGGCCGAGCACCCTGTCCACGGTGCACCTCGCCCCCTCCTACTTAATGCCGTCCGTGGCCCTTCTCTCTACTCCTTTGGCTCTATCTCCTTCCCGTGCACTCCCTGGACCAACCCACTCCCCTCCTCGCGCCCTCCAACCTCATCCATGGCCGGAGCAGTGCCGCCGGCCGCCGCTTAAATTCATGGGCCTCGCCCCCTCTCTCGTCCCCATGAACACACCCTCGCCCTATCATCACCACCGCCAACTCCCCCCGTGCTCCATCCCCTCCTCCTCGTGCCTTCCTCGCCTTGCTGAACCCCGCCATCAGCACCGGTCCGCTGCACCCAAAGCCCTCCTCTTCCCGGGCTCCCTCGTGGGTGTGCAACACATGGACGGGTGCGCCGCGGCGCCCTGAGTCCGCCGGTGTGTCAGGCGCCGCAGGAGGTGGCCTATGCCGCCCGGGAGAGCGTCGGCGCCCGCTCGGCCTCGCCTCCCCTGCCACTGCTCTATTCGAGCGGGAGGTAGGAGACGGCCTGGGCAGTGGGCCCCGCTCATCAGCGACCCGGTAGGCGGGCCCCGTCCATTTAAGTGGAAACGGCTTCGGCCGGATCCGCCTCCCCTGTGCGAAGGCGCACCCCCGCAAAGCCGCCTTCGACGTGGCCTCCTAGCGGGCGCGCGCGAGAGGCTGGGCCAGGCCCAGTGCGCTGCCCCGCTAAGTCTCGCCCTGTGCGCAGGATAAGGGTAAAACCCTTTCCCTTTTCTTTTTCTTTTTTCTATAAACTTGTAAAATCCACAAATAATTCAAATGATATTCAAATTTGATGATTCAAATTTCTAGTGACTCTATAAATCATTGTCTACCTGTTGGTGCAACATGCACATTTTTCCACAGATTTTTTCTTCACAAACATTTATCAAATCTTGTTTTTCCATTTCTGTCATGAACTTTAGAAAATCATAGAGAGCCCATTTTTTCCAAATGCCATGATTCAAATTCCTAGATGCTTCTAAGTTCATAACTTAGTTTATGAACATTTTTCTTAATACTTTCTGTACCACCTCAAATAATGGTCTATTTCTTCATATATAGCCAACTTTGCAAATTCATTGAGAAATCATTTGAACTCCAAATCCAGTGAAACCAACTCCTAGGTGCTTCAAAAATCATTCTTTGTTAAATGGGTGCCTTTGCTCATTTTTCAAAAATATATTTCTGTACACTTCTTGCAAATCCATAAACCCCTTAATTCCATCATATTGAAATGTTCAGAAATAACCACTGATCCAATTCCAATGAAACCACTCTGGTTATTCCTCATATAACCAGAGATGTCCCATAGAAGTCAAATCCATATTTTTAGAGCACTTTCATTTTGCCTTGTTGTGTTGCTTATTATGATTGTTTCGACGTTAGGTGACGAATTAGACGGAGTACTTGGAGAAGGACCAGAAGATCTCAAGACTCTGATGAACCAGGCAAGCAGCCCTTTGACCATGTCTATGAAACCCTTTTTATGCATGTCATATAGCACCATATTGTTGTTGCAACGGAATCATGATGAGGTGGTATCCACTTTGATGGTTTGCCAGCGTACTTCCTTGTTGATACTTGCATTGTGCATGACCCTACCTTCTTATGAGGGTTATGACGGTGGGAATAGATAGGATGCTAAGGTAGTGCCACGTAAAAAGGGATTGGAATATGCATGGTGATGGAGACAAAGTATTTTCAAAAGACTTTTTCGAAAACCCCGTCGGGTGACACTTATGCCCGAGGGAGATGATGAGATGGGTAACCACTTGATGACGAAGTGGTGTACTGAGGCAAGTGTGTTTGCTGTTTTCAAAAACGGATTAGATTTAAGATTTGTTGACTGTCCCAACCTTACATGCGCAACCACTCTACCCTTATATGGGAAAGGGCATTATTGATTACCTAGGTCGATACTAGCTTTGAGCCTGCATTACTAGTGACGAGGGAGAGTTGGTGCTCTCTCTCGGCACGGGGTCGTGCAAGGTAGGGCGGCCATGACTGTCTTTACAGGGCACTGGATACACTGTTGTGTCCCCTCTCAGATGTTACAATCTCGAGTGAGTCTCGTATGATTTACATCATGAGGATACGGAACAACGAGTGGACTCCTTGTTAGTGTCGTCTAGGGAAAGGTAGTGATCGAGTGCTTACCCAGGGTACTTGAGGTATCGCGGGTCATGGATGACACGGAAGTTCCCCAGATCTTGTGGGTAAAGTGTGCAACCTCTGCAGAGTGTAAAACTATTCGAATAGCCGTGTCCATGGTCAAGGACAGTTGGGCGGTGCTGCTTAAACTATGTCCATAGTTTACAAACCAGTGAGTGTGTTTGGATAACTACTTGGGTCAAGTCAAAGGACTTGGCGTGATTGAGTTGGGTTGGTGCCCACTCTATTTATGTTGATACCCGTAACCTGTCCTCATGGTTACTTAAATTTCTCTTGATGCATGTCTTACAAGTTGTTGAACATGTCATTGCACTCAAAACTAGCTTTGTGCAAAATTTACCTATATCATCTATTGGTACATCTTGGACCAAAACATGGGTTGCTTGCAAGTACATTCAAAGTACTCATTGGCTTGCCACTGGTTATTTAATTGACCAGGCATGGAAGAACCGGAGTTCGAAGAAGAGTTCTTTGGAGACGAACATGCAAACTAGGACATTTCCCAGTTATAATGCTTGTAGGGTAAAGGCAGATGGCATGGGTTCTACTTATCGACGAAGATTTCCGCTGCTTTTGTTTCATTTGATGTTCAACCCTTAAGGCTTTATCAATGTAAGACTTGACCATAATGGTCATAGTTTGTGTGAGATGGTATGTATGGATGTAAGACTCTTGTTATTCATCTTCTATGTGTTCAGTGAGCATTGATCTCTGGGATCACTGTACACGTGCATTCGGTGATCTCGACTTTTGAGTCGGGGTCCCCACACCGGCCCACATCAATAGTCCGGACGCCCGAGGACCCCCTAGTCCAGGACTCCCACGATAGCCCCTGAACCTGTCATCAATGATGATATATTCGGCGCTCAGATTGTCTTCGGCATTTCAAGGAGGGTTCCTTAAAGAATACACATCGGCTTTCCTCTATAAAAGAATAGTATTCGTCTTTTCAAAATAAATACAACCCTTAGCCACGAAGGCAGGATATATAAAGAATGAGAACAATGTCTTTTATTGACAACTTTTTCGACGAAGCATCAGGCTTAACCTTTCGGTATTTCGAACCATTTTCACAACCTGCGTTCCATGTTTCGAGGCGATGCCTCATTGGCACATCCTGTCAAAACAGAGGGCGTGCCCACTTAATATGAGATTGCATATCAATGATATTTGGGTAATCCAACCGACTCCGGCGCATACCCACATTGGGAATAGGCGAGGTTTTAAGGCTAGGGGAGCGGTCGTTCGACATTCACGGCCTATATAAGCAGACAAACATCCATCCTTTCCTTCCCACACCTTCATCCTCCCTCAGTCTTCCCAGCTTCAAACTCCAGCGCCCAAGCTTCGATCCTCCCCACCGCCACCAACCTCTCCAGTCATGTCCAGATCCTGCTTTCAAGGCAAGTGGGTGGCCTCCTCCATGAAAGAGAAGGACGTCAAGGAGCTCCAGGTTGTGGGGTACCTGAGTACAGACATTGCATACAAGATCCCTACCAAGAAGGAGGTCATCCCCACCCAGAGCTCGGCGAAAGGGTGGTATTTATCCCCCACTTCCTCGGCGGACTAGGGTTTCCACTTCACCCTTTTGTCCGCGACCTCATGTTCTATTATGGGCTAGATTTCCATGATCTAGCCCCAAACTCATTCCTCCACATCTTGGCATTTATCATCCTATGCGAGGCGCTCCTCCGTATTCCCCCCTCCCCACTTTGGCTTCTAGCTCAAGGTATTCAAAGTGAAGCCAAAGGTGGTGGACGAGGAGCACACAGACTGCGGAGGCGCGATGGTGAGCAAACTTCCCAACGTCACCTGGCCCAAAGGGACTTTCATGGAAACTATGAAGATATGGAAGCAGGAGTGGTTCTACATCACCGAACCTCGCAGCGCCAATAGGGCAGCCACTCTTGATTTTAGATCAGATCCGGACCCCCAATGCGGCTAGCGTCATGGATCAACAAGGGTCTGGACTGGGGGCCAGCTGACGAGGTGTTGATGTTGCAAAAGCGCAGCAAAAATATCATTGGAAGGAACACCGACCTCACCGACATGGTTCAGGTGATGCTATTCTGCCGGACCCTTCCCTGCCAGCGTCGGCCTCTCCACATGTGGGAGTTCAATCCAGAAATGCCGCGGACCCTGTAGCAATTCTTCGACATGACACACGAAGATATCTGGAGGCTGCTTTTCCAGGCCCAGAAGCAGAAATCATGGCCGAAGACGACCGACGACATTGGCCTTGACTGTGCCCACCTAGCTACTCTAGTAAGTTTCTTAGTTTCTGAACAGAACCAAGTCCAGAAATCACAGGGGTGCATTGAGATTTTCATACTTTAAACAGGGCTGGACAAAGAAGGCAGAGCGGATCATGTGGTCGGCTCCGCTGCCCGAAAACCCAGCTGATCCTCTGCTGACGAGGATGCTAGTTCCGGGACCGTACCACACGCCGGAGAAGAAAACCAAGAAGAAGGGCAAGGAGGCCAAAAATGCCCCCACCGTAAAGGTCCCTCGGACACTATGTCCGAGGATTCCGAAGCCCTCTCTTCCCTTGAGGGAAATGAAGACGAAAAGGAGGAGGAGAAAGAGAGTGATTCTCCCCCGAAGGGAAGGAGGAAGAAAAGGGCGGCCTCCATAGATCCAGAAACAGAGGCATCCAAAAGGGGGAGGGTATCCCTCACGAATGACTCGGATTCGTATGCTGAAGTCATCCTCGAGCATCTCCCCAGGTCGAAGCCCCTAGGAGAATTGTAAGTATCTCAAGATGCCTTACATTCATCAGCGTTTATGATTGTAGATTTTAATACACTGTATTATGCGTTTCAGTCCGGCCTGCGATCCCCCTCAAATATCGCTTCTGGGGAATTCGCTGGAGCAAGGGATGACGGAGAGTGAGACGCCTTTGCGGGCCTCCCCACCAACCACTCTGGAGAACACCGAAGCCTTGTCCCGAGGAGCCTCTCTAGGCCATGGAGAGGTGTAGGAGGCCGTCAGGACGGCCCCGGAGGGTAATACCTCGGCTGCCGAAGACACGGGAGGGCCAACCCCCATGGAGACTGATGACGGGGGCCATGAAAAATCCGGCCCCCAGCCGAGAACTTTTCTGGAGACCCATACGATTCCAGAATCAGCCGAGCGACCCCCTTTAAAGGAGGGGGGCGCTGAATCCACAGGTGACCTCCATTGATCCGGAAGCGCCGGATATTTTGGCGGAAGCGCTTCGTCGTGCTTCCGTCGTGGAGGAGAACCGCACCCTGATGGGTGTAATGGTTGAGAAGACTCAGTCCGCAAAAAGCAGGCTGAACGAAGACTTTACCAGCCTGTTAACAGGCTTTGAGGTATGCGATGTAATTTGCTAACCGATTTTAATAAAGGAATATGCCTGTGTACACACAATAGCCCCCGAGACTCTGTCTAGTTTTGAGGAAGCCAGACAGAGGATCTCATAGTGTTCGGAAAAGGTGACACTCTATTGTACAACATGCTTCCTTGCTGGCGGCGAGCACCCAGTCCGCCGAAGTTTCCGAACTCACTCGGAAGCTGCGGCTAGCCGATGAAGAAGTAATCCACATCAACGAGCGGCTTGAGGAGACACAAGGTATGCGTGCATTGAGTATAAATCTCCAATTGTATATGTGTTAGTTGTTTGAAACAGACTAAAAATGTTTTAACTATGCTTGCAGTTGGCACCGATGAGGTCGAGTCCCTCAAATGCGCCCTCACTGAAGCCAATAGGGAGGCGGAGGTGAGCAAGGCGGCCGCGGACAAGGTGGCCAAAAGCTTAGAGGAGGAGCGAACCACCCACCAACGACATGAGGCGCGGGTGGGTGAGGTTGAGAAAGAGCTCAAGGACGCCATTGCTAGATGCGAGTCCTTGGAGTAGATGAGTTCGGAGCCAGCTTCCGAGCTCACCAAGGCCTATGAGAGCCTGAAGGAAGCCCGGGCTGATACCCAAGACGCTTGACAAGAGATCCAAGAGGCTAGGCGGATTGCGGCTGGTAAGGCATTTATTATGCATAGTAGGTATGCTAGTAGAACATATATTTTACTAACCTGAGTTCGGAGTTCTCTAGACGCCTCTGCCGACCTGCCAAGGAGCATTGCGGACGTTGCCGCATTCTTCCGAGCCGAAGAGGGAGCTCAATGGAGAAGTTGTTCTGGTTGCAATACCTTGCGCTAGAGCTGCCAGTGCCCCTGACCGACCAGATGAAGCAGTTGTCCCAATTGCATAGGGTGGCCGCCCTGGCCATGAATGACGTAATAGCCCGTCTGTGGCCAGCCGAAGCCGTACCCAACAGCCACTTTGTGCTCGTGAAGAGGCTGGTGGACGCAATTCCTCGGATTGATGCCCTTAAGCGGTCATCTTGTATTGAGGGTGCTCGGATGGCCTTTCCCCATGTGAAGGTTTAGTGGGCGAAGATGAAAGCCACCGAGATTGCCACCGCAGGGCCACCTGAGGGCAAGGAGCACTAGCAGCTGGTTGTAAGAGTCATGTAAGAGTCATGTAACGAACTCGAGGGAGCCCGTATTGTAGAAAGCTAGTCCTGCAAGGACATACTAATTGAGTAGTTTTGTCCAGTTGTAAGTCATGTAACGAACTCATGTTGTATTATATTTATGATTATGCATTTTATGAGTAGTTTATCCTCCTATTTTCGCCATTTATATGTCTGAAATTTTACCAGTCGTCGGCTTCAGCCCCCACGTAAATATTACGGGGGTGTTCGGGAACGCATGACAACATTTAATCCAACGTCTTGGTCCGATGTAGGAGGCGTCTTGCAGAATGAACTAGGCAATCAGACTATGTGGCTTCATGTAACGCCCCAGATGTAACTTTCCCTATTTGTACTCCAACTCTTGCCGTCTCCGGCGCTAAGTCATATTTATTTCTCGGGTTCGGGTCTTTGTCTCTGTGTGTTGTTTTCGTTTTCATGCATCTCATACCATGTCATCACGTGCATTGCATTTGCATACATGTTCATCTCATGCATTCGAGCATTTTCCCCGTTGTCCGTTTTGCATTCCGGCGCTTCGTTCTCCTCCGGTGGCCTTTTCTAGCTTTATCTCGTGTGTGGGGATCAAACATTTCCGGATTGTACCGAGACTTGCCATGCGGCCTTGGTTTACTACCGGTAGACCGCCTGTCAAGTTTCGTATCATTTGGACTTCGTTTGATACTCCAACGGTTAATCGAGGGACCGAAAAGGCCTCGTGTGTGTTGCAGCCCAACACCCCCCAAATTTGGCCCAAAACCCACCAAACTCTGCTCCATTTCCTAGAGCGTTCGATCACGATCGCGTGGGCGAAAACCGCACCTCATTTGGACTCTCCTAGCTCCCTCTATGCCTATTAATACCCCCTCCATTCGGATCTCTTCTTCCCCCGTCCGAAACCCTAGTTAAAAAAAAGGATCTCCACCGACGCACGTGTCCGCCCCCGGCCGGACAGCGTCCGCCGCCGCAGCCCGTCCACTCGCCAGCCGCCACGTGGCCGGACCACATCGCCGCGGCCGCCGGCCCGCAGGCCCACGCGGGGCCCTCCCAGCCCGCGTCATCGCCCCGCCGCCTCACGCCCGCAGCCGCCGCCACCCTCCTCGCAGCCGGCCACCCAGGGCACCGGCCCCGCCGCTCGCCATCATCGCCGGCCCGCACCTCGAGCCGCGGCCCCGCCGTCCGCCGGCGTGCCCGCCGCCGCCCAACCTCGCCGTGGCCACCACCGGGCCCCGCCGCCCTCGTCCGGCTCCTCCGGCGGCCGGGTCGGGCTCCGGCGAGCCTCCCCACGCCCCTGCGGTCCTCCGCCGGCGAGCTCCAACTCCGGTGAACAGTGCCCCGCGGTCAACCTCGAAGTCTGTGCCCGCGAGATCCCGATCTGGATCTGAGATATTTTGACCCGACGGTTGACTTTTCCCTTCAAACCCTAAGTTTTTGTGCATTCTTTGACTGCTCGTATCTCCGCAACCGTAGCTCCGTTTTGGGCGTACATCATTTCGTTCCATTGCATCATTTGCATTTGATGTCATTTTGATGCCCAAAATGCTGTTAGAAGAAGGCTTCGTGAGTAGATTGCAGATCCGTTAGTTCATCATGCACTTTTGTCATTTTTGCCATGTTTAATTCGTGCATGATATGCCTGTGCCCCTTTGGGATGAATTGTTAAGCATTTTGTCTTCTTTCCAGAGGTGCCACCCATGCATTTTTAGGATGTGTGTGGTGTCTTGTGCAAGCTTGCAAAGAGAGGTACCTGAGAATGCAGATTTCAGGGACTTAGTGATTTTCACTAAGTCTGGGATATTTTAGTTCATGATGCTATATGTCCAGCTTGTTTACTAGTGATCCGTGCCTCTTTTGAGGATGATCAGTAAGGGAGTTTTGATATCTATGTTATGCTCTTTCCATCCGTGTCTTTTTTTGCATATGTGGAGTGCTCTAGGTTGACTCAATCAAGCTCAACTTTTGCTTCGTTGTTAATCTGGGCAGATCGTCAACTTGTTTGCGATTTTGCCGATGCTATTGTTAGTGATCCGTGCATGCTATGCCATTGTTCTTGCCATGTCTAGCTTGTATTTTGTGTCTTCTTAATAGATGTATGCTTGCCTTGCCATGACTTGCACCGTGGTGAGTGCATCGAGCTTGTTTACATGCCTTCGTGAGTTATATTTCAGCATGTCTCAGTTTTCACTAAGTCTGAAAACTGATTGTGTTTTAGCTATGTTCGTGTGCCCGTTAATATATTTTGTGATCCCTTTTGGCCCCAGGTCACTTTGGGTGTTTTGTTAAGCTTGTTGAGTAGCTCCATGCCATGTTCTTACTTGTCATGTTCAGGTCATGTATCATGTTGTTTTGCTGCTCCGAAGAGAGCATCGTGATCTGAAATTTCAGACTAGTGTTAATTTCACTAAGTCTGGAATCTGTTTTGCATTTGGGTTTTAGCCATGCTTGTTTGAACCTCTTAATGGATGAATTGGCCATGGCTTAGTGCTAGTCTTTTGTTAACCATCTTGTGTATTGTTTTCATGTTTGGTGGCTGTAGCATGTTCATTTTGTTGCATTTAGATGCCTACTTGCTGTAAATCGCAGACCGGTGTCATATCTTAAAACGCTTGCCATTTCCAAATCGTAACTCCGATTCCAATGATCTTTATATCGTTTTCAAGCGATTTCATCCCCTCTATCCAGTGGAACACTTGGTTTTCCATGTTGATGCCAGGTTCATGCATTTCCTGTCATATCTTGCATTTTGCATCCCGCATCGCATCCCGCATAGCATATCGTCATTTCATCATATTGCTTGGTCTTGCCCGTGGTTGATTGTATCCTTGTTGCTTGGTCTTCTTGGGTAGAGCCGGGAGACGAGTTCGCTACCGAGGAGCCCGTTGAGTTTTCTTGTGA
Source organism: Triticum dicoccoides (assembly GCF_002162155.2). Taxonomy (NCBI): domain Eukaryota; kingdom Viridiplantae; phylum Streptophyta; class Magnoliopsida; order Poales; family Poaceae; genus Triticum; species Triticum dicoccoides. The sequence goes on along the minus strand of NC_041387.1, from coordinate 455,213,375 downwards.
GGATCCAGTCAACTCTGACAACTGTGCAGGCAAGATGATCATACCCTCGAAATCACTACTATCTTTGCTATGCTAGTTTGCTCGCTCTTTTGCTTTGCCACTGCTACGATGCCTACCTTTTGCTTGTCAGCCTCCCAATTGCCATGTTGAACCCCTAACCCACCATTGTCCTAGCAAACCGTTGATTGGCTATGTTACCGCTTTGCTCAGCCCTTGTTATAGCGTTGTTAGTTGCAGGTGAAGATTGGAGCCGTTCCTTGTTGGAACATTTACTTTTCTTGTTGGGATATCATTATATTGCCATGTTGTCTTAATGCATGTATATACTTGGTAAAGGGTGGAAGGCTCGGCCTCTCGCCTAGTGTTTTGTTCCACTCTTGCCGCCCTAGTTTCCGTCATATCGGTGTTATGTTCCCGGATTGTTGCGTCCCTTACGCGGTTGGGTTATAATGGGAACCCCTTGATAGTTCGCCTTGATTAAAGCTTTTCCAGAAATGCCCAACATTGGTTTTACCATTTGCCACCTAGCCTCTTTTTCCCTTGGGTTTCCGGAGCCCGAAGGTCATCTTATTTTAACCCCCCCGGGCCAGTGCTCCTCTGAGCGTTGGTTCAAACTAGAGTCCTGTGCAGCGCCCCCTCGGGGAAACTCGAGGTTTGGTTTTAGTTGTATGGAGCGCTCATCTGAGTGTGCCCTGAGAAAGAGATATGTGCAGATCCTATCGGGATTTGTCGGCACATTCGGGCGGTGTTGCTGGTCTTGTTTTAACCTGTCGAATTGTCTTGTTGTACCGGGTTGCCGAGTCTGATCGGTGTGTCTCGGGTGGAGGTCTATTCCTTCGTTGACCGTGAGAGCTTGTCATGGGCTAAGTTGGGACCCCCTGCAGGGATTGAACTTTCGAAAGCCGTGCCCGCGGTTATGGGCAGATGGGAATTTGTTAATGTCCGGTTGTAGATAACTAAAACCTTAATTAATTAAAATGAATCAACTGAGTGTGTTGCCGTGATGGCCTCTTCTCGGCGGAGTCCGGGAAGTGGACACGGTGTTGGAGTTATGCTTGCGCAGGTTGTTCCTCTAGATTCTCGCTCGCGCCTTGCCTCCTCTTCTCGCTCTCTTTTGCGGATAAGTTAGCCACCACATATGCTAGTCGCTTGCTGCAGCTCCACATATATTTGCCTTATCCATTCCTATGAGCTTAAATAGTTTTGATCACGAGGGTGTGAGATTGCTGAGTCCCTGTGGCTCACAGATACTATAACTCCAGATGTAGGTCCAGGTGATTTCGCTCCAGGTGACGAGTACGAGCTCAAGTGGGAGTTCGACGAGGACTCTCAGCGTTATTATGTTTCCTTTCCCGATGATCAGTAGTGGTGCCTAGTTGGGGATCGATTCAGGGCCTTGTCGCACGTTGGGTTCTTTTCTATTTTGGCGCCGTAGTCGGGCCATGAGTGTTTGTTTGATGGATGTTATTTATGTACTCTGATGTGACGTGGCGAGTGTAAGCTAACTATGTTATCTCCCCCTTTTATTATATATTACATGGGATGTTGTAATGATTGCCTGACTTGCGACATTGCTTTCAATGCGGTTATGCCTCTAAGTCGTGCCTCGACACGTGGGAGCTATAGCCGCATCGAGGGCGTTACAAGTTGGTAATCAGAGCCTTCCCCGACCTTAGGAGCCCCCATTGCTTGATCGTTTTTAGCAGCCGAGTTGTGTCTAGAAAAAAAATGTTTTGAGTCCTTAGGAATTATATATCGGAGAGCTTAGGAATTCTTTTTACTTCCCAGTCTCCTCATCGCTCTGGTAAGGCATCCTGACGTAGAGTTTTGACTCTTCTCTTCTCAAATTTCACAAAAAAAATTTTTAGGATCACGCGAGTATCTTGGTTTTGTTCCGATGGTTTTGTGACGAGAACATTGTTCTTGGTGCCTCCTGTCTTTAGGGGTTGTGGCAGTGTCCCGGGGAGTTGAGCTCCGAGGTGTTGTCGTCACAATTTTATCGTTGCAATTCTGGTATACTTGAGATATGTGCGCGACATCGGAAATCTCTTTTATGCAGTTCGTTGGTGAGATAACCTCGACGCCACCCAGTACTGGGGCGGGAGTTCGGGAGTATCGCCATAACTTGTATAACGGATGCTTTTCGAAGGTTGAGGTAGATGGTTTCCGAAGTTTTCTTGGTTATGTGTTGAAGGATGGATACAGCTGGATGTAGGATTTGCTAGTTTGGGTGAGATATTATGCTTCCCCTGTATCCCCAACACCTGATTGCATAACCGGAAAGGTTCGGGAGTTTCATAGGCGGGAATTCTAGTAGCTCTAGTTCTTCTTCCATGGATATTGGTTTGAGATTGGGATTTCTTACCGATTATTCGTTCTTGATCCATACCTTGTTGAATTATTTCTCTACCTTAATTCTACGTGGCTTCTCAATTTATGGATATGTGACCATTTGAAGAGGAATGCATTCGTTCATTTTGTTCGGATGTGAAGACTATATGTTGCAATTTTCATTCCGTTGGATTCAGCTTCTATATTGTTGTCTATTAATGTGCTAATGGTGGTCAACCTCTTCAGGATGGCTCCTCCAACGCGCACGACTCCGAATCTTGATCCGCCTCCACCTCCGCCTCCTCCGGAAGCATGGCAAGCTGTGATGGCCGCTACTAATGCAAATACACAGTTGATCATGCAAATCCTCCAAGAGCGGAATCAAGGCAGTCAAGGGAATCAAGGAAACAATCAGCACCACTTTGCTACACTGAACCAGTTCCTCGCAAATGGTCCAAAGACGTTCAGTAGTTGTGTTGAGGCTACCGATGCTGACGATTGGCTAGTGGATCTGGGCAAGCATTTTGAATGCAGCAACGTCAGGCCTGAAGATTTCGTCAAGTTCGCTTCTTTCCAGCTCAAAAATCAGGCTGCAGAGTGGTTCCAGCAGTACAAGGATTCCAGAGGTGGACGTCTGATCACTTGGGACGATTTCCATCAAGATTTCCGCGCTCATCACATCCCTCAAAGTGTGGTTGAGAGTAAGCGTCAGGAATTCCGCAATCTGAAGCAAGGCTCCTTGTCTGTCTATGACTACAACAAGTTGTTCCAGAAGCTCGCCCGTTTTGCCAAGCAGGATGTTCTTGATGAGAAGAGCATGATCTATCAGTTCAAGGGTGGTCTTCGTGAGGAAATTCAGCTCGCTCTTGTCCTCTTTGAGCCGTTGAGATACGATGAGTTCTACAACATGGCACTAAAACAAGAGGCGGCTCCGTTGAGGTGTGATGCTTCCAGGAAGCGTGCCAGAGATGTTACTCCTTCTTCCTCTACTCAAGTGTACCAACCAGAGGCGTCTTCCTCCTCCTCCTCCTGTCAGATCGGCAAGTACAGCTGTGGTCAAGCACAATCCCAAGCACGCCAAGGTCAATATGGTGAATGCAGCTCAGGCAGAGGACTCGTCAGATGTGATCATGGGTAACCTTCCTGTTAACGATGTTCCTGCAAAAGTTCTTTTTGACACGGGTGCATCGCATTGCTTCATTTCCAAACCTTTTGCATCAAAGTATGAGTGTGATTATCAGTATCTGCAAAGTTCCTTGCAAATTGTGTCACCGGGCAAGTAGATGACAGCTAACACCTGCGTCCCTGAGGTTACTATCACATTGGGTGACTACAAGTTCCTTTCTTCCCCAATTGTTCTCGGTAACTCGGATATTGATCTTATTCTCGGAATGGATTGGCTTTCTAAGCACAAGGAACATCTTGACTGTGCTGCCAGGCAGATTCAATTGACTCATTCATCTGAGAATGTCATTGTCTTTGCCGCTCGGGATAATACCATCCGGTTGTTTTCTCTCAATGAGAAGGGTGAATTGGATGCCATCTCTCAAATTCCTGTCGTTTGCGAATATCAAGACGTCTTTCCAGAAGAGCTCCCAGGAATGCCTCCGCACCGGCCAGTTGAATTCGTTATTGAACTTGAGCCTGGCCCGGAACCTGTGTGCAAACGTCCTTACAAGCTCGGACCTGAAGAGTTGAAGGAGCTGAAGAAACAACTCGATGAGCAAGAAAGATTGGGTCTCATTCGGCCTAGTACTTCTCCGTGGGGTTGTGGTGTTCTTTTTGTGAAGAAGAAGGATGGATCGAGTCGACTTTGTGTTGATTACCGTCCAGTAAACAAGAAGACCATCAAGAACAAATACCCACTTCCCAACATCAATGAGCTGTTCGAACAACTCAAGGGTGCTCAAGTATTCTCCAAGCTTGATCTCCGTATGGGTTATCATCAGATTCGTATTCGTGAGCAAGATATTCCCAAGACGGCGTTCAGAACAAGCTTTGGTTCATATGAATACACCGTCATGTCTTTTGGCCTCGCCAATGCTCCTCCGACGTTCTCTCGCATGATGAACTTCATCTTCAGCCCCTACACCAATGAATTCGTTTTGGTCTATCTCGACGACATTCTGGTTTTCTCGAAGAACAAGGAAGATCATGCCAAGCACTTACGTTTGGTTCTTGACAAGCTCAGGGAACATCAGTTCTACGCCAAGTTCTCCAAGTGTGAATTTTGGCTCGATGAGGTTCTTTATCTTGGTCATATCATCTCTGCCAAGGGCATTTCCGTGAATCCTGAGAAGGTGTCTGCAATTGTGAATTGGGAACCTCCTCAGAACGTAAAGCAACTCCGCAGTTTCCTCGGTCTCGCAAGCTATTGCAGAAGATTCGTTGAAAACTTTTCTAAGATCGCCAAGCCTCTCTCAAATCTTCTTCAGAAGCACGTCAAGTACGTTTGGTCTCCGGAGTGTGATATTGCTTTCAACACTTTGAAAGAGAAATTGATCACTGCTCCAGTTCTGACTCCGCCTGATGAAACCAAGCCGTACGAGGTCTTTTGTGATGCCTCTCTCCAAGGTCTCGGTGCTGTACTGATGCAAGAGAAGAAAGTTGTCGCTTATACCTCTCGCCAGTTGAAGCCTAATGAGAAGAACTACCCCACTCATGATCTCGAGTTGGCGGCAGTGGTGCATGCTCTTTTGACTTGGAGACATCTTCTATTGGGAAGGAAAGTGGATATTTTCACTGATCACAAGAGTCTCAAGTACATCTTCACTCAGCCTAATCTCAACCTCAGGCAGACTCGATGGGTCGAAATGATTCAAGAGTACAATCCGAGTATCGAGTATACTCCAGGCAAGGCCAATGTGATTGCTGACGCTTTGAGCAGAAAAGCATATTGCAACAGTCTGATTCTCAAGCCTTATCAACCCGAGCTTTGTGAAGCTTTCCGCAAACTTAATCTGCAAATTGTTCCTCAAGGTTTCCTCGCCAACCTTCGAGTTTCTCCTACCTTGGAAGACCAGACTCGCCAAGCCCAGCTTCTTGATGATATGGTGAAGAAGGTGAAGATTGGTATTGCAAAGAGTCAGTCCAAGTACAAGTGCTACCGACTTGATGACAAGGACACTCTCTTCTTCGAGGATCGAATTGTTGTGCCCAAAGGTGAACTTCGTAACGTGATCATGAACGAGGCTCACAATTCTCTCCTCTCCATCCACCCTGGGAGTACGAAGATGTATCAGGACCTCAAGCAAGCTTATTGGTGGACTCGAATGAAGCGCGAGATCGCTCAATTCGTGAATGAGTGTGATGTCTGCAGAAGAGTGAAGGCAGAACACCAAAGGCCAGCAGGTCTCCTCCAACCTCTTGCCATTCCAGAATGGAAGTTTGACCACATTGAAATGGACTTCGTGACTGGGTTTCCAAAGTCCAAGCGTGGCAATGATGCTATATTCGTCGTCATCGACAAGCTCACCAAAGTGGCTCACTTTCTGCCTATCAAAGAGTCAATCACTGCAGCTCAATTGGCGGAACTCTATACCTCTCGTATTGTCTCTCTGCACGGTATTCCTCAAGTGATATCTTCAGACCGTGGCAGCATCTTTACCTCCAAGTTTTGGGATTCTTTTCAGAAGGCCATGGGCACCAACATCCGCTTCAGCACAGCTTTCCATCCTCAAACAAGCGGTCAAGTCGAGCGTGTCAACCAAATTCTTGAAGATATGCTCGGGGCTTGTGTGATCTCCTTTGGCATGAAGTGGGAGGACTGTCTTCCTTATGCTGAATTCTCATACAACAACAACTTTCAAGCAAGTTCGGGCAAGGACCCATTTGAAATTCTGTATGGCAGGAAGTGCCGTACCCCTCTCAACTGGTCTGAAACCGGTGAACGTCAGCTGCTGGGTAATGACTTAATCATAGAAGCAGAAGAAATGTGCAAAGTCATTCGGGATAACCTCAAAGCAGCCCAATCCCGCCAGAAGTGCTACTATGATAGTAAGCACCGTGAATTGGCTTTCGAGATCGGAGATCATGTTTACCTCCGCGTCTCTCCCATGAAAGGTACTCGTCGCTTTGGTATCAAAGGGAAGCTTGCCCCTAGATACGTGGGACCTTTCAAGATTGTCAGCAAGAGAGGCGACCTCGCCTATCAACTCGAGCTTCCTTCAAACTTTGCAAATGTTCATGATGTGTTCCATGTCTCTCAGCTTCGAAAGTGCTTCAAGACTCCTGACCGCACCGTCAACTTCGAGGACATTGAGCTCCAAGAAGATCTCTCTTATCGTGAGCACCCAGTTTCTATTCTTGAAGAGACTGAACGCAAGACTCGCAACAAGTCAATCAAATTTCTCAAAGTTAAGTGGTCACACCATTCCGACCGTGAAGCTACCTGGGAATGCGACGATCACCTCCGTTCTGAGTACCCGGAGTTCTTTCAGTCCTAGATCTCGGGACGAGATCTTTTCGTAGTGGTGGAGTGTTGTAACGCCCCAGATGTAACTTTCCCTATTTGTACTCCAACTCTTGCCGTCTCCGGCGCTAAGTCATATTTATTTCTCGGGTTCAGGTCTTTGTCTCCGTGTGTTGTTTTCGTTTTCATGCATCTCATACCATGTCATCACGTGCATTGCATTTGCATACATGTTCATCTCATGCATTCGAGCATTTTCCCCGTTGTCCGTTTTGCATTCCGGCGCTTCGTTCTCCTCCGGTGGCCTTTTCTAGCTTTCTTTCATGTGTGGGGATCAAACATTTCTGGATTGTACCGAGACTTGCCATGCGGCCTTGGTTTACTACCGGTAGACCGCCTGTCAAGTTTCGTATCATTTGGACTTCGTTTGATACTCCAACGGTTAATCGAGGGACCGAAAAGGCCTCGTGTGTGTTGCAGCCCAACACCCCCCAAATTTTGCCCAAAACCCACCAAACTCTGCTCCATGTCCTAGAGCGTTCGATCACAATCGCGTGGGCGAAAACCGCACCACATTTGGACTCTCCTAGCTCCCTCTATGCCTATTAATACCCCCTCCATTCGGATCTCTTCTTCCCCCGTCCGAAACCCTAGTTAAAAAAAAGGATCTCCACCGACGGACGTGTCCGCCCCCGACCGGACAGTGTCCGCCGCCGCAGCCCGCCCACTCGCCAGCCGCCACGTGGCCGGACCACATCGCCGCGGCCGCCGGCCCGCAGGCCCACGCGGGGCCCTCCCAGCCCGCGTCATCGCCCCGCCGCCTCACGCCC
>NC_041387.1:455202907-455203783 GCF_002162155.2 Triticum dicoccoides | reverse complement strand
CATTTCCAAACCGTAACTCCGATTCCAATGATCTTTATATCGTTTTCAAGCGATTTCATCCCCTCTATCCAGTGGCACACTTGGTTTTCCAAGTTGATGCCAGGTTCATGCATTTCCTGTCATATCTTGCATTTTGCATCCCGCATCGCATCCCGCATAGCATATCGTCATTTCATCATATTGCTTGGTCTTGCCCGTGGTTGATTGTATCCTTGTTGCTTGTTTGTCTTGTTGGGTAGAGCCGGGAGACGAGTTCGCTACCGAGGAGCCCGTTGAGTTTTCTTGTGAGGATCCAGTCAACTCTGACAACTGTGCAGGCAAGATGATCATACCCTCGAAATCACTACTATCTTTGCTATGCTAGTTTGCTCGCTCTTTTGCTTTGCCACTGCTACGATGCCTACCTTTTGCTTGTCAGCCTCCCAATTGCCATGTTAAACCCCTAACCCACCATTGTCCTAGCAAACCGTTGATTGGCTATGTTACCGCTTTGCTCAGCCCTTCTTATAGCGTTGTTAGTTGCAGGTGAAGATTGGAGCCGTTCCTTGTTGGAACATTTATTTTTCTTGTTGGGATATCATTATATTGCCATGTTGTCTTAATGCATCTATATACTTGGTAAAGGGTGGAAGGCTCGGCCTCTCGCCTAGTGTTTTGTTCCACTCTTGCCGCCCTAGTTTCCGTCATATCGGTGTTATGTTCCCGGATTGTTGCGTCCCTTACGCGGTTGGGTTATAATGGGAACCCCTTGATAGTTCGCCTTGATTAAAGCTTTTCCAGCAATGCCCAACATTGGTTTTACCATTTGCCACCTAGCCTCTTTTTCCCTTGGGTTTCCGGAGCCCGAAGGTCATCTTATTTTAACCCCCCCCCCCC
>NC_041387.1:455195679-455202792 GCF_002162155.2 Triticum dicoccoides | reverse complement strand
AAACTAGAGTCCTGTGCAGCGCCCCCTCGGGGAAACTCGAGGTTTGGTTTTAGTTGTATGGAGTGCTCATCTGAGTGTGCCCTGAGAAAGAGATATGTGCAGCTCCTATCGGGATTTGTCGGCACATTCGGGCGGTGTTGCTGGTCTTGTTTTAACCTGTCGAATTGTCTTGTTGTACCGGGTTGCCGAGTCTGATCGGTGTGTCTCGGGTGGAGGTCTATTCCTTCGTTGACCGTGAGAGCTAGTCATGGGCTAAGTTGGGACCCCCTGCAGGGATTGAACTTTCGAAAGCCGTGCCCGCAGTTATGGGCAGATGGGAATTTGTTAATGTCCGGTTGTAGATAACTAAAACCTTAATTAATTAAAATGAATCAACTGAGTGTGTTGCCGTGATGGCCTCTTCTCGGCGGAGTCCGGGAAGTGGACACGGTGTTGGAGTTATGCTTGCGCAGGTTGTTCCTCTAGATTCTCGCTCGCGCCTTGCCTCCTCTTCTCGCTCTCTTTTGCGGATAAGTTAGCCACCACATATGCTAGTCGCTTGCTGCAGCTCCACATATATTTGCCTTATCCATTCCTATGAGCTTAAATAGTTTTGATCGCGAGGGTGTGAGATTGTTGAGTCCCTGTGGCTCACAGATACTATAACTCCAGATGCAGGTCCAGGTGATTTCGCTCCAGGTGACGAGTACGAGCTCAAGTGGGAGTTCGACGAGGACTCTCAGCGTTATTATGTTTCCTTTCCCGATGATCAGTAGTGGTGCCTAGTTGGGGATCGATTCAGGGCCTTGTCGCACGTTGGGTTCTTTTCTATTTTGGCGCCGTAGTCGGGCCATGAGTGTTTGTTTGATGGATGTTATTTATGTACTCTGATGTGACGTGGCGAGTGTAAGCCAACTATGTTATCTCCCCCTTTTATTATATATTACATGGGATGTTGTAATGATTGCCTGACTTGCGACATTGCTTTCAATGCGGTTATGCCTCTAAGTCGTGCCTTGACACGTGGGAGCTATAGCCGCATCGAGGGCGTTACAAGTTGGTAATCAGAGCCTTCCCCGACCTTAGGAGCCCCCATTGCTTGATCGTTTTTAGCAGCCGAGTTGTGTCTAGAAAAAAAAATGTTTTGAGTCCTTAGGAATTATATATCGGAGAGCTTAGGAATTCTTTTTACTTCCCAGTCTCCTCATCGCTCTGGTAAGGCATCCTGACGTAGAGTTTTGACTCTTCTCTTCTCAAATTTCACAAAAAAGAAATTAGGATCACGCGAGTATCTTGGTTTTGTTCCGATGGTTTTGTGACGAGAACATTGTTCTTGGTGCCTCCTGTCTTTAGGGGTTGTGGCAGTGTCCCGGGGAGTTGAGCTCCGAGGTGTTATCGTCACAATTTTATCGTTGCAATTCTGGTATACTTGAGATATGTGCGCGACATCGGAAATCTCTTTTATGCAGTTCGTTGGTGAGATAACCTCGACGCCACCTAGTACTGGGGCGGGAGTTCGGGAGTATCGCCATAACTTGTATAACGGATGCTTTTCGAAGGTTGAGGTAGATGGTTTCCGAAGTTTTCTTGGTTATGTGTTGAAGGATGGATACAGCTGGATGTAGGATTTGCTAGTTTGGGTGAGATATTATGCTTCCCCTGTATCCCCAACACCTGATTGCATAACCGGAAAGGTTCGGGAGTTTCATAGGTGGGAATTCTAGTAGCTCTAGTTCTTCTTCCACGGATATTGGTTTGAGATTAGGATTTCTTACCGATTATTCGTTCTTGATCCGTACCTTGTTGAATTATTTCTCTACCTTAATTCTACGTGGCTTCTCAATTTATGGATATGTGACCATTTGAAGAGGAATGCATTCGTTCATTTTGTTCGGATGTGAAGACTATATGTTGCAATTTTCATTCCGTTGGATTCAGCTTCTATATTGTTGTCTATCAATGTGCTAATGGTGGTCAACCTCTTCAGGATGGCTCCTCCAACGCGCACGACTCCGAATCCTGATCCGCCTCCACCTCCGCCTCCTCCGGAAGCATGGCAAGCTGTGATGGCCGCTACTAATGCAAATACACAGTTGATCATGCAAATCCTCCAAGAGCGGAATCAAGGCAGTCAAGGGAATCAAGGAAACAATCAGCACCACTTTGCTACACTGAACCAGTTCCTCGCAAATGGTCCAAAGACGTTCAGCAGTTGTGTTGAGGCTACCGATGCTGACGATTGGCTAGTGGATCTGGGCAAGCATTTTGAATGCAGCAACGTCAGGCCTGAAGATTTCGTCAAGTTCGCTTCTTTCCAGCTCAAAAATCAGGCTGCAGCGTGGTTCCAGCAGTACAAGGATTCCAGAGGTGGACGTCTGATCACTTGGGACGATTTCCGTCAAGATTTCCGCGCTCATCACATCCCTCAAAGTGTGGTTGAGAGTAAGCGTCAGGAATTCCGCAATCTGAAGCAAGGCTCTTGTCTGTCTATGACTACAACAAGTTGTTCCAGAAGCTCGCCCGTTTTGCCAAGCAGGATGTTCCTGATGAGAAGAGCATGATCTATCAGTTCAGGGGTGGTCTTCGTGAGGAAATTCAGCTCGCTCTTGTCCTCTTTGAGCCGTTGAGATACGATGAGTTCTACAACATGGCACTAAAACAAGAGGCGGCTCAGTTGAGGTGTGATGCTTCCAGGAAGCGTGCCAGAGATGTTACTCCTTCTTCCTCTACTCAAGTGGCCAAGCAGCAGAAGTATTGGCTTCCTCCTCCTCCGTTCCGTCAGCCGTTTCAGCAGAAGAGCAAAGGTGGCAGTGGTTTCTCCCACCCACCCAACCCAGGTTTTCAGAACAAGGCTTCGTCTCAAGCTCCAAGACCGAGTGCTCCGTATCACCGTCCGCTTTCAGAGGTCACGTGCAACAAGTGCCAACAGAAGGGTCACTATGCCAACAAGTGTACCAACCAGAGGCGTCTTCCTCCTCCTCCTCCTGTCAGATCGGCAAGTACAGCTGTGGTCAAGCACAATCCCAAGCACGCCAAGGTCAATATGGTGAATGCAGCTCAGGCAGAGGACTCGTCAGATGTGATCATGGGTAACCTTCCTGTTAACGATGTTCCTGCAAAAGTTCTTTTTGACACGGGTGCATCGCATTGCTTCATTTCCAAACCTTTTGCATCAAAGTATGAGTGTGATTATCAGTATCTGCAAAGTTCCTTGCAAATTGTGTCACCGGGCAAGCAGATGACAGCTAACACCTGCGTCCCTGAGGTTACTATCACATTGGGTGACTACAAGTTCCTTTCTTCCCCAATTGTTCTCGGTAACTCGGATATTGATCTTATTCTCGGAATGGATTGGCTTTCTAAGCACAAGGCACATCTTGACTGTGCTGCCAGGCAGATTCAATTGACTCATTCGTCTGAGAATGTCATTGTCTTTGCCGCTCGGGATAATACCATCCGGTTGTTTTCTCTCAATGAGAAGGGTGAATTGGATGCCATCTCTCAAATTCCTGTTGTTTGCGAATATCAAGACGTCTTTCCAGAAGAGCTCCCAGGAATGCCTCCGCACCGGCCAGTTGAATTCGTTATTGAACTTGAGCCTGGCACGGAACCTGTGTGCAAACGTCCTTACAAGCTCGGACCTGAAGAGTTGAAGGAGCTGAAGAAACAACTCGATGAGCAAGAAAGATTGGGTCTCATTCAGCCTAGTACTTCTCCGTGGGGTTGTGGTGTTCTTTTTGTGAAGAAGAAGGATGGATCGAGTCGACTTTGTGTTGATTACCGTCCAGTAAACAAGAAGACCATCAAGAACAAATACCCACTTCCCAACATCAATGAGCTGTTCGAACAACTCAAGGGTGCTCAAGTATTCTCCAAGCTTGATCTCCGTATGGGTTATCATCAGATTCGTATTCGTGAGCAAGATATTCCCAAGACGGCGTTCAGAACAAGCTTTGGTTCATATGAATACACCGTCATGTCTTTTGGCCTCGCCAACGCTCCTCCGACGTTCTCTCGCATGATGAACTTCATCTTCAGCCCCTACACCAATGAATTCGTTTTGGTCTATCTCGACGACATTCTGGTTTTCTCGAAGAACAAGGAAGATCATGCCAAGCACTTACGTTTGGTTCTTGACAAGCTTAGGGAACATCAGTTCTACGCCAAGTTCTCCAAGTGTGAATTTTGGCTCGATGAGGTTCTTTATCTTGGTCATATCATCTCTGCCAAGGGCATTTCCGTGAATCCTGAGAAGGTGTCTGCAATTGTGAATTGGGAACCTCCTTAGAACGTAAAGCAACTCCGCAGTTTCCTCGGTCTCGCAAGCTATTGCAGAAGATTCGTTGAAAACTTTTCTAAGATCGCCAAGCCTCTCTCAAATCTTCTTCAGAAGCACGTCAAGTACGTTTGGTCTCCGGAGTGTGATATTGCTTTCAACACTTTGAAAGAGAAATTGATCACTGCTCCAGTTCTGACTCCGCCTGATGAAACCAAGCCGTACGAGGTCTTTTGTGATGCCTCTCTCCAAGGTCTCGGTGTTGTACTGATGCAAGAGAAGAAAGTTGTCGCTTATACCTCTCGCCAGTTCAAGCCTAATGAGAAGAACTACCCCACTCATGATCTCGAGTTGGCGGCAGTGGTGCATGCTCTTTTGACTTGGAGACATCTTCTATTGGGAAGGAAAGTGGATATTTTCACTGATCACAAGAGTCTCAAGTACATCTTCACTCAGCCTAATCTCAACCTCAGGCAGACTCGATGGGTCGAAATGATTCAAGAGTACAATCCGAGTATCGAGTATACTCCAGGCAAGGCCAATGTGATTGCTGACGCTTTGAGCAGAAAAGCATATTGCAACAGTCTAATTCTCAAGCCTTATCAACCCGAGCTTTGTGAAGCTTTCCGCAAACTTAATCTGCAAATTGTTCCTCAAGGTTTCCTCGCCAACCTTCGAGTTTCTCCTACCTTGGAAGACCAGATTCGCCAAGCCCAGCTTCTTGATGATATGGTGAAGAAGGTGAAGATTGGTATTGCAAAGAGTTAGTCCAAGTACAAGTGCTACCGACTTGATGACAAGGACACTCTCTTCTTCGAGGATCGAATTGTTGTGCCCAAAGGTGAACTTCGTAAGGTGATCATGAACGAGGCTCACAATTCTCTCCTCTCCATCCACCCTGGGAGTACGAAGATGTATCAGTACCTCAAGCAAGCTTATTGGTGGACTCGAATGAAGCGCGAGATCGCTCAATTCGTGAATGAGTGTGATGTCTGCAGAAGAGTGAAGGCAGAACACCAAAGGCCAGCAGGTCTCCTCCAACCTCTTACCATTCCAGAATGGAAGTTTGACCACATTGAAATGGACTTCATGACTGGGTTTCCAAAGTCCAAGCGTGGCAATGATGCTATATTCGTCATCATCGACAAGCTCACCAAAGTGGCTCACTCTCTGCCTATCAAAGAGTCAATCACTGCAGCTCAATTGGCGGAACTCTATACCTCTCGTATTGTCTCTCTGCACGGTATTCCTCAAGTGATATCTTCAGACCGTGGCAGCATCTTTACCTCCAAGTTTTGGGATTTTTTTCAGAAGGCCATGGGCACCAACATCTGCTTCAGCACAGCTTTCCATCCTCAAACAAGCGGTCAAGTCGAGCGTGTCAACCAAATTCTTGAAGATATGCTCAGGGCTTGTGTGATCTCCTTCGGCATGAAGTGGGAGGACTGTCTTCCTTATGCTGAATTCTCATACAACAACAGCTTTCAAGCAAGTTCGGGCAAGGCCCCATTTGAAATTCTGTATGGCAGGAAGTGCCGTACCCCTCTCAACTGGTCTGAAACCGGTGAACGTCAGCTGCTGGGTAATGACTTAATCACAGAAGCAGAAGAAATGTGCAAAGTCATTCGGGATAACCTCAAAGCAGCCCAATCCCGCCAGAAGTGCTACTATGATAGTAAGCACCGTGAATTGGCTTTCGAGATCGGAGATCATGTTTACCTCCGCGTCTCTCCCATTAAAGGTACTCGTCGCTTCGGTATCAAAGGGAAGCTTGCCCCTAGATACGTGGGACCTTTCAAGATTGTCAGCAAGAGAGGCGACCTCGCCTATCAACTCGAGCTTCCTTCAAACTTTGCAAATGTTCATGATGTGTTCCATGTCTCTCAGCTTCGAAAGTGCTTCAAGACTCCTGACCGCACCGTCAACTTCGAGGACATTGAGCTCCAAGAAGATCTCTCTTATCGTGAGCACCCAGTTGCTATTCTTGAAGAGACTGAACGCAAGACTCGCAACAAGTCAATCAAATTTCTCAAAGTTAAGTGGTCACACCATTCCGACCGTGAAGCTACCTGGGAACGCGAGGATCACCTCCGTTCTGAGTACCCGGAGTTCTTTCAGTCCTAGATCTCGGGACGAGATCTTTTCGTAGTGGTGGAGTGTTGTAACGCCCCAGATGTAACTTTCCCTATTTGTACTCCAACTCTTGCCGTCTCCGGTGCTAAGTCATATTTATTTCTCGGGTTCGGGTCTTTGTCTCTGTGTGTTGTTTTCGTTTTCATGCATCTCATACCATGTCATCACGTGCATTGCATTTGCATACATGTTCATCTCATGCATTCGAGCATTTTCCCCGTTGTCCGTTTTGCATTCCGGCGCTTCGTTCTCCTCCGGTGGCCTTTTCTAGCTTTCTTTCGTGTGTGGGGATCAAACATTTCCGGATTGTACCGAGACTTGCCATGCGGCCTTGGTTTACTACCGGTAGACCGCCTGTCAAGTTTCGTATCATTTGGACTTCGTTTGATACTCCAACGGTTAATCGAGGGACCGAAAAGGCCTCGTGTGTGTTGCAGCCCAACACCCCCCAAATTTGGCCTAAAACCCACCAAACTCTGCTCCATGTCCTAGAGCGTTCGATCACGATCGCGTGGGCGAAAACCGCACCTCATTTGGACTCTCCTAGCTCCCTCTATGCCTATTAATACCCCCTCCATTCGGATCTCTTCTTCCCCCGTCCGAAACCCTAGTTAAAAAAAAAGGATCTCCACCGACGGACGTGTCCGCCACCGGCCGGACAGCGTCCGCCGCCGCAGCCCGCCCACTCGCCAGCCGCCACGTGGCCGGACCACATCGCCGCGGCC
>NC_041387.1:455185388-455195241 GCF_002162155.2 Triticum dicoccoides | reverse complement strand
CCCTCCTCGCGGCCGGCCACCCGGGGCACCGGCGCCGCCGCTCGCCATCGTCGCCGGCCCGCACCTCGAGCCGCGGCCCCGCCGTCCGCCGGCGCGCCCGCCGCCGCCCAACCTCGCCGTGGCCACCACCGGGCCCCGCCGCCCTCGTCCGGCTCCTCCGGTGGCCGGGTCGGGCTCCGGCGAGCCTCCCCACGCTCCTGCGGTCCTCCGCCGGCGAGCTCCAACTCCGGTGAACAGTGCCCCGCGGTCAACCTCGAAGTCCGTGCCCGCGAGATCCCGATCTGGATCTGACATATTTTGACCCGACGGTTGACTTTTCCCTTCAAACCCTAAGTTTTTATGCATTCTTTGACTGCTCGTATCTCCGCAACTGTAGCTCCGTTTTGGGCGTATGATATATCAAAATCTTCGACTCGACATGTAAATCATTTCGTTCCATTGCATCATTTGCATTTGAGGTCATTTTGATGCCCAAAATGCTGTTAGAAGAAGGCTTCGTGAGTAGATTGCAGATCTGTTAGTTCATCATGCACTTTTGTCATTTTTTCCATGTTTAATTCGTGCATGATATGCCTGTGCCCCTTTGGGATGAATTGTTAAGCATTTTGTCTTCTTTGCAGAGGTGCCACCCATGCATTTTTAGGATGTGTGTGGTGTCTTGTGCAAGCTTGGAAAGAGAGGTACCTGAGAATGCAGATTTCAGGGACTTAGTGATTTTCACAAAGTCTGGGATATTTTAGTTCATGATGCTATATGTCCAGCTTGTTTCCTAGTGATCCGTGCCTCTTTTGAGGATGATCAGTAAGGGAGTTTTGATATTTATGTTATGCTATTTCCATCCATGTCTTTGTTTGCATATGTGGAGTGCTCTAGGTTGACTCAATCGAGCTCAACTTTTGCTTCGTTGTTAATCTGGGCAGATCGTCAACTTGTTCGCGATTTTGCCGATGCTATTGTTAGTGATCCGTGCATGCTATGCCATTGTTCTTGCCATGTATAGCTTGTATTTTATGTTTTCTTAATGGATGTATGCTTGCCTTGCCATGACTTGCACCGTGGTGAGTGCATCGAGCTCGTTTACATGCCTTCGTGAGTTATATTTCAGCATGTCTCAGTTTTCACAAATCTGAAAACTGATTATGTTTTAGCTATGTTCGTGTGCCCGTTAATATATTTTGTGATCCCTTTTGGCTCCAGGTCACTTTGGGTGTTTTGTTAAGCTTGTTGAGTAGCTCCATGCCATGTTCTTACTTGTCATGTTCAGGTCATGTATCATGTTGTTTTGCTGCTCCGAAGAGAGCATCGTGATCTGAAATTTCAGACTAGTGTTAATTTCACTAAGTCTGGAATCTGTTTTGCATTTGCGTTTTAGCCATGCTTGTTTGAACCTCTTAATGGATGAATTGGCCGTGGCTCAGTGCTAGTCTTTTGTTAACCATCTTGTGTACATCACTGCCATGTATTTTGTTTTCATGTTTGGTGGCTGTAGCATGTTCATTTCGTTGCATTTAGATGCCTACTTGCTGTAAATCACAGACCGGTGTCATATCTTAAAACGTTTGCCATTTCCAAACCGTAACTCCGATTCCAATGATCTTTATATCGTTTTCAAGCGATTTCATCCCCTCTATCCAGTGGCACACTTGGTTTTGCAAGTTGATGCCAGGTTCATGCATTTCCTGTCATATCTTGCATTTTGCATCCCGCATCGCATCCCGCATAGCATATCGTCATTTCATCATATTGCTTGGTCTTGCCCGTGGTTTATTGTATCCTTGTTGCTTGTTTGTCTTGTTGGGTAGAGCCGGGAGACGAGTTCGCTACCGAGGAGCCCGTTGAGTTTGCTTGTGAGGATCCAGTCAACTCTGACAACTGTGCAGGCAAGATGATCATACCCTCGAAATCACTACTATCTTTGCTATGCTAGTTTGCTCGCTCTTTTGCTTTGCCACTGCTACGATGCCTACCTTTTGCTTGTTAGCCTCCCAATTGCCATGTTGAACCCCTAACCCACCATTGTCCTAGCAAACCGTTGATTGGCTATGTTACCGCTTTGCTCAGCCCTTCTTATAGCGTTGTTAGTTGCAGGTGAAGATTGGAGCCGTTCCTTGTTGGAGCATTTATTTTTCTTGTTGGGATATCATTATATTGC
Organism: Triticum dicoccoides; assembly: GCF_002162155.2. Taxonomy (NCBI): domain Eukaryota; kingdom Viridiplantae; phylum Streptophyta; class Magnoliopsida; order Poales; family Poaceae; genus Triticum; species Triticum dicoccoides. The sequence continues at coordinate 455,193,089 of NC_041387.1, read as the reverse complement.
CATGTTGTCTTAATGCATCTATATACTTGGTAAAGGGTGGAAGGCTCGGCCTCTCGCCTAGTGTTTTGTTCCACTCTTGCCGCCCTAGTTTCCGTCATATCGGTGTTATGTTCCCGGATTGTTGCGTCCCTTACGCGGTTGAGTTATAATGGGAACCCCTTGATAGTTCGCCTTGATTAAAGCTTTTCCAGCAATGCCCAACATTGGTTTTACCATTTGCCACCTAGCCTCTTTTTCCCTTGGGTTTCCGGAGCCCGAAGGTCATCTTATTTTAACCCCCCCGGGCCAGTGCTCCTCTGAGCGTTGGTTCAAACTAGAGTCCTGTGCAGCGCCCCCTCGGGGAAACTCGAGGTTTGGTTTTAGTTGTATGGAGCGCTCATCTGAGTGTGCCCTGAGAAAGAGATATGTGCAGCTCCTATCGGGATTTGTCGGCACATTCGGGCGGTGTTGCTGGTCTTGTTTTAACCTGTCGAATTGTCTTGTTGTACCGGGTTGCCGAGTCTGATCGGTGTGTCTCGGGTGGAGGTCTATTCCTTCGTTGACCGTGAGAGCTTGTCATGGGCTAAGTTGGGACCCCCTGCAGGGATTGAACTTTCGAAAGCCGTGCCCGCGGTTATGGGCAGATGGGAATTTGTTAATGTCCGGTTGTAGATAACTAAAACCTTAATTAATTAAAATGAATCAACTGAGTGTGTTGCCGTGATGGCCTCTTCTCGGCGGAGTCCGGGAAGTGGACACGGTGTTGGAGTTATGCTTGCGCAGGTTGTTCCTCTAGATTCTCGCTCGCGCCTTGCCTCCTCTTCTCGCTCTCTTTTGCGGATAAGTTAGCCACCACATATGCTACTCGCTTGCTGCAGCTCCACATATATTTGCCTTATCCATTCCTATGAGCTTAAATAGTTTTGATCGCGAGGGTGTGAGATTGCTGAGTCCCTGTGGCTCACAGATACTATAACTCCAGATGCAGGTCCAGGTGATTTCGCTCCAGGTGACGAGTACGAGCTCAAGTGGGAGTTCGACGAGGACTCTCAGCGTTATTATGTTTCCTTTCCCGATGATCAGTAGTGGTGCCTAGTTGGGGATCGATTCAGGGCCTTGTCGCACGTTGGGTTCTTTTCTATTTTGGCGCCGTAGTCGGGCCATGAGTGTTTGTTTGATGGATGTTATTTATGTACTCTGATGTGACGTGGCGAGTGTAAGCCAACTATGTTATCTCCCCCTTTTATTATATATTACATGGGATGTTGTAATGATTGCCTGACTTGCGACATTGCTTTCAATGCGGTTATGCCTCTAAGTCGTGCCTCGACACGTGGGAGCTATAGCCGCATCGAGGGCGTTACAAGTTGGTAATCAGAGCCTTCCCCGACCTTAGGAGCCCCCATTGCTTGATCGTTTTTAGCAGCCGAGTTGTGTCTAAAAAAAAATGTTTTGAGTCCTTAGGAATTATATATCGGAGAGCTTAGGAATTCTTTTTACTTCCCAGTCTCCTCATCGCTCTGGTAAGGCATCCTGACGTAGAGTTTTGACTCTTCTCTTCTCAAATTTCACAAAAAAAAATTTAGGATCACGCGAGTATCTTGGTTTTGTTCCGATGGTTTTGTGATGAGAACATTGTTCTTGGTGCCTCCTGTCTTTAGGGGTTGTGGCAGTGTCCCGGGGAGTTGAGCTCCAAGGTGTTGTCGTCACAATTTTATCGTTGCAATTCTGGTATACTTGAGATATGTGCGCGACATCGGAAATCTCTTTTATGCAGTTCGTTGGTGAGATAACCTCGACGCCACCCAGTACTAGGGCGGGAGTTCGGGAGTATCGCCATAACTTGTATAACGGATGCTTTTCGAAGGTTGAGGTAGATGGTTTCCGAAGTTTTCTTGGTTATGTGTTGAAGGATGGATACAGCTGGATGTAGGATTTGCTAGTTTGGGTGAGATATTATGCTTCCCCTGTATCCCCAACACCTGATTGCATAACCGGAAAGGTTCGGGAGTTTCATAGGTGGGAATTCTAGTAGCTCTAGTTCTTCTTCCACGGATATTGGTTTGAGATTGGGATTTCTTACCGATTATTCGTTCTTGATCCGTACCTTGTTGAATTATTTCTCTACCTTAATTCTACGTGGCTTCTCAATTTATGGATATGTGACCATTTGAAGAGGAATGCATTCGTTCATTTTGTTCGGATGTGAAGACTATATGTTGCAATTTTCATTCCGTTGGATTCAGCTTCTATATTGTTGTCTATCAATGTGCTAATGGTGGTCAACCTCTTCAGGATGGCTCCTCCAACGCGCACGACTCCGAATCCTGATCCGCCTCCACCTCCGCCTCCTCCGGAAGCATGGCAAGCTGTGATGGCCGCTACTAATGCAAATACACAGTTGATCATGCAAATCCTCCAAGAGCGGAATCAAGGCAGTCAAGGGAATCAAGGAAACAATTAGCACCACTTTGCTACACTGAACCAGTTCCTCGCAAATGGTCTAAAGACGTTCAGCAGTTGTGTTGAGCCTACTGTCGTGGTTCTAAGCCTGACAGTAGAGTGGGGGTAGGTATGGAGAGGCAAGGTCCTAGCTATGGAGAGGTTGTAAGCACAAAGGATGTACGAGTTCAGGCCCTTCTCGGAAGAAGTAACAGCCCTACGTCTCGGAGCCCGGAGGCGGTCGAGTGGATTATGAGTGTATGAACTACAAGGTGCCGAACCCCTCTGCCTGTGGAGGGGGGTGGCTTATATAGAGTGCGCCAGGACCCCAGCCAGCCCACGTAGGAGAGGGTTTAAGGTGAGTTAAGTCTGGGGCGTTACTGGTAACGCCCCACATAAATGTCTTTACTATCATAAAGTCTACTTGATTACAGGCCGTTGCAGTGCAGAGTGCCTCTTGACCTCCTGGTGGTCGAGTGAGTCTTCATGGTCGAGTCCTTCAGGCCAGTCGAGTGAATCTTCGTTGGTCGACTGGAAGGCGACCTCTTCTAAGGATGTCTTGGGGTAAGTTACTTGGATCAGGTGCATGACCCTACCCTAGGTACATAACCCCATCATTAGCCCCCGAATGGATTGAGGCTTCGAGTGAAGAAGGAGTTGATGTCGTTTCCGATTAACCTTTGCGCTCCGGTTGTGCGCTGTTCTGGACCAAAGAATCCCTTCATCGACAGGAAAAAACTTGCCTTCAGTCGACTTGATCCATTCTGTTTTTGCGTCGAGTGATCTTTCAGGCTCCGACGATCTCCGAGCGACGGATCGCCGGAAACACCGCGCCTGACAGACTGATTTGTTGCTCGCGGATTCCGCGGGATGCGAAATTTTGGGGCGCGCGCGAAGCGGGGCGGGCCGCGGCGTTCGGATGGGACGGGGCATGGACGCCTCGATCTCCGCGCCGCCTTTTTCGCCACGTATCCCGTCTGCATAACTGTTCCAGATATGATTAGATCGACCGGGCCCACCTGTCATCCACTCGAAAGGGACCTTATAAATGTGCCCGGCGAGGATTTCTGTGCTGCGCCTTAGCATTCTCCCCCTCTCTCTGCTTCCTTCCTCCCTGCTCAGCGTGCTCGCTCTCGCCTCCGCACCACTTCCCTTCGCGCATCTCGCCGGCGACCATGGCCAAGGAGAAGACGGCGGCGCTGGAGCGTGCAAAGAAGGCGTCAGCGTCGGAGAAGGCGAAGGGGAGATCCACCAGCCGCGGAGGGTCCTCGTCCAGATCCCGCCTGCCGAAGGGCTGGGTCCAAGGAGACTGGATCCAGTCGACCATCACGGAGAATGACCTCCTTGACATGGCCAACGAGGGCTTGATCCCCCACGGAGCTGCGAGGCTTCCGGGGAAGGAGTGGCAGCCCCAGCCAGAAGAGGGTGAGTGTGTGCTTTTGGCCACCCATGTTGATCGCGGGTTTTCCTTGCCGCCGAGTGTTTTCTTTCGTGGCTTTTTGAACTTCTTCGGAGCGCAGCTCCACCACTTTACCCCAAACTCCATTGCCTATCTTGCCGCGTTCGTGTCCATGTGTGAGGGTTTCTTGGGCTGTCGACCGCACTGGGGTTTGTTCAAACGTATATTCACGTGTCGATCTCAGACCGTGAAGAAGGCGAGCCCAGGTGATGAGAGAACCCGAGTCGTCCAAATGTGCGGAGGCCTGGGGATTCAGGTGAGGAATAAGAGCACCTTCCCGCCCATGACCTTTCCCGAGTCCGTCAGAGGCTGGCAGTCGACTTGGTTCTACTGCCAGGTCCAGTCGACGCCAGGGCAGTCGAGTGGACTCCCTCCATTCACCATGGACCGAGTGAGCAAGCCTTCCCCTCTGAAGCTGATTCCGGAGGAGAAAGCTGACGTGAAGATGTTGATGGAGCGCGTGGTGCAGTTGGTTCGGGAGGGAGTGACGGGCATGGACCTCCTGGAGGTTTTCCTCAGGCTTCGCATCCAGCCTCTCCAGTTCCGGAGCCACTGCATGTGGTTGTACCGTGGGACCGAAGACGAGACTAGAGTCCATCCAGAAGCAGTCGACAATGTCACTCTGGAAAGATGGATGGCAGCCGTCACCGGAAACAAGGACAACCCACGCGGAGCCAGAAGGATTCCTCCACTCGACCACAACAGCGACTCAAACAAGGTACACTTGCTCTGCTCTCCACTGCGCCCTAGTCGTATTCATTTCTGTTAACCCTGCCGACTGGTCGACTGATCCTTATCTGGGCATCTGCTAGGCCCTCACCGAGCTGTACTCGATGCCCAATGGGGCACAAGCTTCGACTGAGGAGGGCGAGGCGAGCGGGGGCGAGAGCCAGGAAGAGGAGGAATGGGACTCGGATGTTGCAGAGGATGATGACGACGATGATGATGATGTCGGTGATGAAGACGACGTCGAGGACGAGGAAGAGGAGGAGGAGGAGGTCGTACCGCCGCGCTCAGAAAGGCGGTCGAAGCTTGTCCACGACCCTTCGACCGAACGTGGTAAGGGGGTTGTGACCGCCACTCAGTCGACCAAGCGCCCTCGGACCACCTCTCCGGTGCCGACTGAAAAGGCGCCGAAGCAGCCCAGGGCGGCCTCGTCGAAGCCGATCAAACTCTTGCCGAAGATGAAGGTGTCCATCCCCACCATATCAGGGTAACTGTGCTGCTCATATTTTCTTATTCTGTGTGAACTTTATCTCTGGTCGACGCTGAAGTTAGTCGACTGATCCTTTGGAGTTGCAGTGCTGCTACTTCTGAGACCTCGGCCCGGGCTGATGACCACGAGATGGAAGATGCAGCAACTTCGAACCCAGGTACTGTATTCTTAACACCGTTCTTAGTCGACTGACTCGCGATCTCTGATCCTGATTCTTCTCCGCAGCTCCACCCAACACTGTTATCAATCTCCCTGACGACGACGAGGATGAAGAACCACTGACACGCAGGAGGAGTCGGAAAGCGTCCGCCAGTAGGGTGCCTCAGGATGTGACGGCGCCTGAGATTCTGACTGTGGAGGAAGAGAACACCACTCGACACACGGTGTCCTTCGCAAATCCACTGACGAGTGCTCAGCAGCCCTCCCTCTTCACGACGCACCACGTCCCCGAGGACCAAGCTGGCGCAGCGAAGGAAGCAATACGCCAGGCGGGACTCATGATGGAGCAGCTGAAGACCATCCGGGACGCGAGCCAGGCAGCTTATGACGCCAGCTCTGCCCTCCAAAGCAATGTCCAGGTCAGTCGACCGCTGTTTGTTCTGTTGGATATGCTACCAAAAACTTTTCTTTTCCGGAATTTATAGTAGTCACCCAGTGGGTGTGTCGAATAAACTCCGTGTTAGCGGGGGCACGCTGAGTGCACCCGCTGGGTGTAGTCCCCAAGGCTAAGGTCGACTGCTGGCAGTCGGCCTTAGGCTTTATGATGTCAATCTTTCTGTCAGTCGACTGGTCGACTGGATTTCACAAACCGGTGGGGGGCACGTTGAGTGCACCCACTGGGTGTAGTCCCCGAGACTGTGGTCGACTGCTTGCAGTTGATCACAGTCTTAGAGAATGCATTTTTTTTTGAGGTCGACTGGTCGACTTTGTCTTCATCGGGATTAGTGGGGGCACGCTGAGTGCACCCACTGGGTGTAGTCCCCGAGAATACGGTCGAATGCTTGTATTTGGCTGTAGTCTTAGAAACGTGTGTTTTTCCCTTTTTCACTCGGAAGTGAATTATATTTGACATTTAGTCGATTGGTTCTTCGCAAAACTCCTGTGATCTTGTGGCTCGCTACTCAGAGCTGGAACAAAAACATACTCAAGTCGAGCTGAGCTTGAAGCTGGTTCAGGAGAAGCTGACAAAAGCAAAGGAGGAGACCGAAGGTATGTTTGGTGAGACCCTGACGACTGCTTTTCCCCTTGCTTGTTTCAAAATCTGATCTTGCTGTAACTTGCAGGTAAGGTAAGGGAGGCCCAGCAGAAGAAAGACCTTGAGCTAGCTGAGAAGATCAAGCTTGCTGACGAGAAGTTAGCTTCAGTCACCAAGCTCGAACAAGACAATACCAATCTGAAAGCTGCTCTTGGGATTGCCAACAAGGAGGTCAGTCGACTGAAGACTGATAAAGCTGCCCTGACCGACCAAGTCAGCAAATTGACTGAGAAGAAAACTGAACTGGAGGTCTTCCTGAGTGGCCTTGCCAAGAAGCTATTTCTTATGCTTGAAGGTAAACCTCCATGTTTGGCAAATATTTCCAATTGTGGCTTTTTCCATTCGACTATCCCCTTGACTTAGTGATCATCCTTGCAGAATTTTGTCAAAACTTTGAAGAAGAAACCAGCCGACTGGAGCCAAACCTCGACCCCGTCAATTCTCCGGTGAACGACGAAGTTGCCATGGATGTTTTCCGACTGGAGTCTCGTGTTGCAGCTGTCGTGGACTATCTCGCAAAGCTGAAGGCCGCCACATCTCGCATCGACTCGACGCTCTGGCCTGAGGAGACACTTCAGAATGACCTTGAGTCGCTGATGGCCCGCTTGAACACAATCCCTGGTCGAGTGCAGGAGTGGAAGAAGTCCTCGGCTCAGTGTGGTGCAGATGTCGCTCTGTGTCTGGCCCGAGTCCACTGCAAAGATGCGCGAGAAGAGAAGCTGGCGGCCCTTCGGGTGGCCAATACCAAGAAGCACGACTTCAGGTCCTTTATGGAAACTTTCCTTGCAGCTGCCACTCGGATCGCCGACGGGATTGACCTTGATGAATTCGTTGCACCTTCCAGCCCTCCACAGGAGGGGTAAAAAACTTCTTCTGGCTCGATACTTTTAAATTTGCCTCGGTATGCCGAGTGGAATTGTAACCGACAAACCTTAACGGGCTTGATGCCTGAGCACTTTCGGTTCCTTTAGATGCCGATTCAAACTTGGATTTGGTGCTTGAATACGATTGCCTTCGGCTCGGAATGTCTTTTGCAGGTTCAAAGCAAGGTCCCTGTACTGCAATCGACTTATTCTTTAGTCCACTTAGGCGAGCACTGGGCTGCAGCTAAGCCCTCGAGTGAGAGGGTTGCTCTTCACTCGGTAGGATTTTTATAACTTAGGCGAGCACGAGGCTGCAGCTAAGCCTCCGAGTGAGAGGGTTGCTCTTCACTCGGTAGGATTTTTATAACTTAGGCGAGTGCTTGGACTGCAGCTAAGCCCCCGAGTGAGAGGGTTGCTCTTCACTCAGCAGGATTTTTATAACTTAGGCGAGTGCTTGGACTGCAGCTAAGCCCCGAGTGAGAGGGTT